>NW_024648630.1:0-241 GCF_008729295.1 Plectropomus leopardus
ACATGTAACTGATGGTAGAGAAGTAAAAATGCAAAAATACTCATGACGCTGAAGTTAGCTTCCCATTGAGCAGTAAAGGGGAGAGTTAAGGGGAGAGTTAAGGGAAACGTAATTTTGGATTCTTAAGGATGATTCTCGGCTTTTTGCGCCTCCTATTTCCTCCTGAAATCATGGTAGATGTTTAAAATCATACGCCTAAGCATTCTCTGAAATCCACTTTCAGATTTGTGAAACTTTTATT
>NW_024648631.1:0-410 GCF_008729295.1 Plectropomus leopardus
GTTCAAATGTAAAACTTTATATGGAAAGCACAAATTGTCGAAAATCAGTATTTAATGAATACTGATTTTCGACAATTTGTGCTTTCCATATAAAGTTTTACATTTGAACGGGGCTCAGCAGGATGTTCAGTGTTACTTTGGCAGTCACATAATAAAAGTAACAAGTTAACTGCTCTAAGGATGGGTTGGAAATGTGCACCAACAGTTTTTGCCAGCAGTAGATATTAAACAATAGCCAGAGACTGTATTGTAATAAGGGCCTTAAGATGCAGTCCCTCCTCTCCTCTGTGCTGCTGCCTGCATGCCCGCAGCTCTCTGTACCAAAGAGTAGCATGAAAGTCACTCTGTGGCAAAATCAGGGGGCGAAAACATCCTCAGAAGTACACTGTACAGCACACCGACCATAAAAA
>NW_024648632.1:0-474 GCF_008729295.1 Plectropomus leopardus
TTTATTTAACAATCCTCTGCAAATACATTACACATTAATTTCGCTGTTCCCTAACTTGAATAAGAAGTGCTCTGACTGATACAGAAAGACAGATGGGGGATTTGTAGAACTGAAGTGTTCCAGTGAGTGTTGGGGGGTGGGGGGACTTATTAGTACCATACCTAAATTAAAAATTAGCTGAATAAATTAGTTGTGGGGAGGCTGAAATTTATTTAAAAAAAAAAAAAAAAAAAATTAAAAAAGTGGAAGCTGTCTGGTGGTTTAGTCCGCCCCGGCACTAGGATTCGTCTTTAAATGCAAGTAGAGCTGAGTGAGCGACTGCTTATGCAGCTGAAGCACCAGCATACTCGTGTATTTCCCCTCCACGGAATCAGGGCTCTGCGAAAGAAAAACAAGAGTCTAAGGAAAGCAAATTTAATCGAAAACAGTGTGAGAGACATGGATCAAGAGAGGAAGGGCGAGGGGCCCACAGAA
>NW_024648633.1:0-398 GCF_008729295.1 Plectropomus leopardus
ATTTCTGGACATTATATAACCTCAAAGGCAAGGCCCAACATAACTGATGGCCAGGGGCCCGAGGGCCAGTGCAAGTTTATGCCAGACAAGCTGACTGTCCACTCACTAACCCTTCTGAGAGAAATGTTAGCAAGTGAACCGCACCGCCTACCTGTACAGCACATGTGCGTCACGAAAACTTTTTCTTTTCATTTCAGCCCCCATGTTAACAGGTTAGAGCAGCCACACAGTCCAGATGAGCAGCGTGACTTGGCTGCACATGATCTAGAGATTTGGTGATTCACCAGTACTTTTCTGTGTGACGTGCATTTCTCAGCAAAAATATACAAAAGTTATCTATTGGTTGTAACATTGGCATTACAATGCAGCACACACTATATAAATGACATTCATATATA
>NW_024648634.1:0-243 GCF_008729295.1 Plectropomus leopardus
GATCCCAGTTCAGGAGTAGAATCACCCTTCATTCATTAAATTTCCTGATTAATCAATGTCAGGTTATCGCTGACTTGAGATCAGCGGGAAAGCTCGGACACGTTGCGTCACTGACGTCACTTGTGCGCGGGCGCGCCTTCACCAGCTAACATTTACTGCTTACTGCCATCAAAACTAGCTTGTAGCTAACCAAATTTGTGAATTGAAATGTGAAATGGACCGTTTCATTTTCAAACGTCCACG
>NW_024648635.1:0-237 GCF_008729295.1 Plectropomus leopardus
TCACAGTGTCTTCACCAACTCTTTGTGTCTTTAGCTGATAATAAAGGTGAAAAGAACATGATTTGGTGTCTTTAATTAAATTTTTCGTGTGAGTATGTAGTGTGTGCTTGCTGAGGTTACAGTCAGCTCTGTGTTCAGTG
The DNA here is from genome assembly GCF_008729295.1 of Plectropomus leopardus. Lineage (NCBI taxonomy): Eukaryota > Metazoa > Chordata > Actinopteri > Perciformes > Serranidae > Plectropomus > Plectropomus leopardus. The sequence continues at coordinate 141 of NW_024648635.1, forward strand.
GTCTGTGTCAGAGTCTCTTCCTCTTCAGCAGCTGCAGTCGGTTCCTGCTGTAACAGCTCAGAGTCTCTGCAGTCTGACTGAGGGAGGTTTTTGTACG
>NW_024648636.1:0-234 GCF_008729295.1 Plectropomus leopardus
ATATTCCATTCATGGCAATATATCCCCTTAAATTCCACACATCGAACCTTTAACTGATCATCAGAAAATTAAAAAGTTAGTGTTTTAATGATAAATTCATCCTTTTAACTCAACTTAAGCAAAAATGGCAAAAATTTACTGGTTCTGCTTCTTGAGAAACATCAGTGCAGCGACTGGCCTTCTGAAAACCTGGTGATAGTTTTGTCAGCTGTTGTTAACAAGGTCAGTAATAAA
>NW_024648637.1:0-262 GCF_008729295.1 Plectropomus leopardus
CCAGCACTCCTGATTATTTAAGCCGTGCTGCTGTAGGTCCCATTGCCATTCCTGCTTCGCTGTTCGCCAGCCAAGCCGCCCTACGTTATTTTTCCTTTTGTTTCTGTTGCACTCTACAACACGCACCTCACATGATCATTGCATTCATACACCCGCACTCATCACTGATATTCATGTCCCTATCCCACCACCTTTTGCCTCATTTATATTAATAAATATTGGTTTTCTGCTTTGCACCTGCACGCAGCCGGCCGTAACAAAT
>NW_024648638.1:0-791 GCF_008729295.1 Plectropomus leopardus
TAGTATCACTGGTATATGAGCAGACATACATGCATACAACAGACAGACAGACAGAGACAGAAGATTAGATTTATGTATGATAAGAAAAAAGCAGAGGAGCAAAATTGCTTTTTTGATAACTATGTCACCCCTGCAACTTGTTTTAGAAAATTGTGAAGTTCAGGAAAATAGGTTTCATTAGGTACTTGTACTGAATTCCAGGTACCAGTACCAGTATCAGTTCAAATGCGAATGTTACCCAAACCTAGGATCCAATTCAGAGAGTATCAGAAACTAATCCACTGCATGTGGACATTGCTTAACTTTCACTGAATATGGCTGTGATGCAGTTTTTATCTGCTTTGACTGACCTCAACCAGTATGAGAGAAAGCTCGGCCGAGGCCATCACTCCAAATATCAACCCTTTACCTTTTTCCTTTTATTTCTTGAAGAATACTCAACTCTGAGCAAACTTCCTGAATACACAAGGATCTGAAGTACCATCATTTCTATGGTAATTGCTTTTCACCCACAATGGCCCACGAGCATTACAGCAATGCATATGATAATTGTGGTTCTCTGTACATGCTAAACTGCAGATTACTTGTGCTTCAAAAGGTTTCAAGTATTGGACAGCTCAGTTATAATATGTACTTGATTATAGTTTTTCTTTGTACTTGGTTCTGTGAATGTCTCCACATCCTTGGGACAGATTTGAACATTTCTTCAGAAACTGCCACTTCTGAAAGCTGCACATGGCTTTCATTTTGATACAAATGTATTGAACATATTCTTCAACAATTTTTCCACA
>NW_024648639.1:0-293 GCF_008729295.1 Plectropomus leopardus
TTTCGTTGACACTGGTATTAAATTTCTATTTCATATCTTATCATCGGAAACATTGGCAGTTTTATTCACAGTAGTTTTAGTATTTGTGATGTATTAAACAGTATGTTTTTTGTTTTTCAGCAACAGTGCCTGACCGCCTCAAAGTTTGTGGCACATCTCATCAACCAGAATGTGGTATGTCCTGCAGTCTGACGTTAATATATATATATCTATTTAAATACATAATAACAGAGAGCTGTGAGTTTCAATCTTCACATCTAATGAAGTGTGTTTACCTCTCTCTCTCTCTCTCT
>NW_024648640.1:0-5188 GCF_008729295.1 Plectropomus leopardus
GTTTGTGTCCAAAAGTTCATTTTGTTTTTGTTGCTGAAGTATGAATGAGCATCTTCATGAAATGAGTTTGTCCCAAATGGGAATCAGGACTAACCAGTTTAACCAGTTTAACCAGTTTAACTGCTCCAGGCTGGTACACCTGTGGGATGGATTCAATGTGCTTCAGCATTAACCCTTTGAAACTTGATTTCTTTAAGGAACATGGGAAGAAGGCAACCAGCAACGACAGAAAAAATGACCCCAAAATCAACAAGAAAGTAAAAACAAACCTGGAAAAAGTGCTGAAAAATGTATATTAACCCTGTAACATACTTTTGAATGTGTAATTCTAATAATGATCTGATTTTTCCCTTTTTTTACCCTGCGTTTTCTACTTATGTCTCACAGTTTGTGGAACATTTCTTATTTATTGGTGCAATTTGTTTAAAAACACGGGAAAAGGAAGAAATGTTTCACAAACCGTAAGACCGAGTAGATTTAGAAACTTATTTTTAAAAAGCTGAGAAACATCTCAAGGGAAAAGATATTTAAAATGATGTTAAAGAATTATAATATTTTTTAAAGAACTTTGTCCAGCTCATTTTCTTGTTTTTGTCTTTTATTTTTGGCTCATCTCTCCTTCATTGCTCGTTGCCTTCGTCCCGTGTTTTTGAAAGAAATGTGATTCACTCATAGTTCAGTTTTTTTGTTGAGAAATCTGAAACCTGAATTCTTCTGACAGTGTTTGCATGTGTGTGTGCATGTGTGTGTGTGTGTGCGTGCGTGCGTGTGTGTGTGTGCGTGCGTGCGTGCGTGCGTGTGCGTGCGTGTGTGTGTCAGGCCCCCCCCAGGGGGAGGAGCTTCAGTCTCTGAGGAGTCAGCTGTTATTGGTCCACAGTCAGCTGCAGTATGAACGCTTCAAACGCCAGCAGCACGCCATCAGAAACCGCCGCCTACTGCGGAGAGTCATCAACGCCACCTCGCTGGAGGAGCACAACGTCGCTATGGTAACGCACACAGACATAAACACTGTTCGATGACTGTTTGGACACGAAGAGACGACTAACGCCACCTTCAGGACAAACAGATGTTACAGCTCACTGTGTGTGTGTGTGTGTGTGTGTGTGTGTGTGTGTGCGCACACGCGCTGCAGAAGGGTCAGCTGAGCGTTCAGGACGAAGAGATTCGCTCTCTGAAGTCAAGTCTGCAGGAGGAGCAGAGACGATACACGCAACTGCAACAGGACACGCACACACACACCGAACAGCTGAACACACACATCCGACAGCTGCTGCTGCAACAACAGGACGAGGCCAGAGACAGACAGAGGCTGCAGGTGACAACACACACCTCACACACACACACACACACACACACACATTAGGGCTGGGCAATATGGAATATTTTTTATCATATAGTCGATATCGATATATATCTCGATATACAGCAAATCACTATTTCTGTCGAGCTTAAAGGTTCCTTTGACTCATCAGTGAGATATGAAGATATCATCAGGTCAATTTTAGACAGAGGCTGCAGGTGACAACACACACTTTATACACACACACACACACACACACACCGCTGGGAGACAGACACACACACACAGACACACACACACAGGCTGCAGGTTACGACACAGTTTATGTGCAAATGATACAGAAACGCACAGAGAAGTGCATCATCACATCAGCAGCACAGAAACATATTGATCCTGTGCTGTGATTGGCTGTTGCAGAGCGAGCTTCAGGAGTGTCAGAGCAGGTTGAGGGACCTGGAGGCGGAGCTTCAGAGAGCCAATAACATGGCTTATAATGCAGAGCACCAACTAACGGAGCTGTCAGTCAAGGTGAGGAGAGCTCCTATTGGCTGATTATTGATTACTAATGTTCTCTGATGAGGGATCACTAAATCTGTCTTCAAAACATCTGAATGAAACATCTGGAGTTTCATCAATTCACATGATGGACTAAATATTGTTATCCCCTTGTGTGTGTGTGTGTGTGTGTGTGTGTGTGTGTGTGTGTAGTTGTGCAACAGTGAGCAGCTGCAGCAGCAGATGTTCCTGTTGAACCAGCAGCTCGTCCTGCTGAGAGAAACTAACAGAGCTCTGAGTGACCAGCTGGAGGCGGGAGAGACACACCAACACACTGTGAGCGTGCGCACGCACACACACACACACACACACACGGACCTCAAACCAGCAGAGGAGAAGTCACATGACTCACAGATACAGGTGACTGACTCTGTGTGTGTGTGTGTGTGTGTGTGTGTGTGTGTGTGTGTGTGTGCGTGTGTGTGTGCGTGCGTGCGTGCGTGTGCGTGTCTCAGGAGAAGTCCATGCTGCAGTGCAGTGTGGGTAAGGAGTACCAGCGTCTGAGGGACAGTGACGTCCAGCAGAGACAGAAGCTGGAAGCAGCCAATCACAGGATAGCAGAGCTGGAGAGCCAGCTGGCCAAGAAGGACCAGCTGATCCTGGACCAGAAGAAACTGCTGGAGGACACCAAGACCCAGAGCAGGTCAGAGTCCCCAACAGGTCCGAGTCACTGTAGGAATTCAGAGTCCTCAACAGGTCTTAGTCTAAACAGGTATTTATAGATCACGTGATTCGGAGTTGAAGAACCAGGTTTGTCATGTGGAACTTGTTAGTTAATTAGTTACGTGGATCTTTATTTGGAACATGCCAAATAAAAAAGGAGAACAAAATAAAATATAGGCAAGAAAAACAACAGCGGAGTCGGACATATTCAGTAAAACGAATTATTTCATGTTAGAAACGGAGCAAAAAATAAAAACATATAAAAAAGAAACATGAATGTTCCCAATTTCTGCTCCAATATTCAAAACACACATCTCCGTCTGATCGAACACGAGTCGAGACAAACAAATCAGGAGATGCCTGTAAACACACACACTCACCTGCTGTTTGTTGTTGATGTTGTTTTGTGTTGTTTTGTGTTGTTTTGTGTTGTTGTGTGTGTGTGTGTGTGTGTGTGTGTGTGTGTGTGCGCGCGTGTGGGTTTGTTAGAGGTGAGTTGTCGGCGTGTGAGAGTCGCTGCGCCGCTTTGAGGAGGGTCACTCAGACGCTTCAGATGGAGACACTACACCTGTACAGTCAGATCCACCTGGACGCCTCGACTCACAGCCGGCCGCAGGACGTCAGGTAAACCGCCGCCAGGTGGTCACATGCAGCTGATGATGTCATCACATACAGCTGATGATGTCATCACATACAGCTGATGATGTCATCACATACAGCTGATGGTGTCAGTGATCAGGTGATGTCATGTGTCTCGCCCTCAGGCCAAATGGCGGCAGTTTCGCCTTACCGGCACCCCATCTCAGCCACAAGCCCCGCCCCTCCTCCTCTTCTTCTGTGGGAATTATAAATGGAGCTGTGGAGACCTTCTCCACCTCCCCCCTGCACCTCCCCTCCTGTTCCTCCTCCCCCCTCTCCCTCTCCCCCATCGAGTCCCCCCTGGCCGTCGGCTCCTTCCTGGAGCAGCACGCCCGGCAGCTTTTCAGATCAACCAATCAGAGCCAGGAGGAGGAGGAGCAACAGGAGGAGGAGGAGGAAAAGGAAGAGGAGGAGGAGCAGGAGGAGGAGGAGGTTCAGCCAGAAAGCCCTCCTCTGGGTCAGGAGGCAGAAGAGGCCACCCTCCTAGCAGGGAGTCCTCAGATGGAGCCCCCAAGTCGGGCTGCGGCTCCTGCACTGCCAGCGCCGCCTGCCGACCTGACGCTCGCCGTCCGACAGAGGAGGCATGAGCTCAGCATCATGGACTACGACGAGACACTGCCAGAGTACTGATAAAGGGTCGATGGGGGTCCACTTCTGAAGACTGTGAGATGATGGTTTTTGTCTGAAGAGACTTTTAGTCGTTGTTTGAGGATAAAAACCTATTTAAGCCAAAGTAAGTGAAAGGAAATCAGTCTTTGTTGTGGATTATTCAGTAAAGAGGCGACCAGCAGCTGATTACATCACCTGATCTGTAACATGAAGCTGCCACGCCGCCTCTCCTCTGCAGCTCATGGCGCCTCAGCATCATCACAACACTACATGAGATCCATGTTGCGATACTAACCCAGAGAAATCCTGGAGGGACTGATTTACCAGCGGTGATAAGTGGCTGTGGGGTTCCTCAGGGTTCAAGTCTTGGTCCTTTATTTTTTCAGTTTTCATGCCGTCGACTGTCAGGCTGCTCCCCTCAGATCCCACACGCCTCCTTTCTTATCTGAGTCATTTTCACATGAAGACATCAGAAATCACATATAAAGGCCTCAGAAACCCGAAAATGAGGCTGGTTTTAGGCCACACCCCCAAATGCTTCCTTTGCCCCTCAAATGCCAAACGGAGGCATCTTTAGCCCCAAATAATTCTCACTTTGAGCAGTTGAAAAGACTAAACAAGAACTTGTATAACCCCCCAACACCTCTTACTGCAAAATCCGGCAGACCAGGCCGGCTGGAGAACACGTTTTTCTGCTGTAATCTTCGGAGCTGATCTTCATCAGACTGAGCGACTCGTTCAGTCACTGAACCAGCAGCCGATGACACGTCCGCCGCAGTCATCAGCTTTAACCTCACTGTGATTGGATGCTTAATGTGCACGTAAACTGACATAAATGGTCCTTAAGTTTGGTAAGAGTCAGACTTCCTGTACCGCAGACATAATCCACGTTGGGTTCAGTGCTGCAGAAAACATTCGAGCAAACCTGTTAAACAGCTGCTTCCTGTCTTTATGCTAAGCTAGGCTAATGGCGTCCTGACAGCTGAGACGCCTCGCTGTCAGGAGACAATAAAAACTCTTCCCAAAACGGCCCCTTTGACAGCTGATGAGGAGGTAAACTTGAGTTCTTAGACGCCAAAGACCTGCTGTCGTCCTCTGCAGGAGCGAACCAGCTGACTCTACGGATGACGTCATCTGTGTGGTTGTTTTGTCTTAGGGCGTCTTTCCATTAACCCTCAAAGTGCACCAATTGAAATTGTGAATCTACCTAATGGAAATATGTCAATTAAAAAAAAAACTCCCATTTATGGCAAAAAAGTTTTTCCACTCATATTAGGTGGTATTTCCAAAAAAGCCATATTTGTTTAAACTGCAGTGGAAACCCTTTTTAGTCTTTTCTAGGTCACATGACATTGTGAGGTCACATGATGCTGTGAGGTCACATGATGCTGTGAGGTCACATGATGCTGTGAGGTCACATGA
>NW_024648641.1:0-381 GCF_008729295.1 Plectropomus leopardus
AATATCTGAGAATTTCCAGGATTTTTCTTGTACATTTACCACTTAAATGTCAGAGAATATTAATTTTTTTTTGTATCTTTACCTCTTGAATCTCAGAGATGATCTGATTTCTTTTCCTCATACATTTTTCTTTTTACTATCAGAAAATATTCTGTTTTTATACATTTACCAACTTTTCTCTGATCGATACTGAACTAATCTGACAGCAGATGCTTTACATGATGGACACGTCTGTCTCTCTGTCTCTGTCTCTCTGTCTCTGTCTATGTCTCTGTGTGTCTCCACCAGGACGCTGCAGGTGATCTCCAGCATGAAAAGGTATCTCACTCAACACTTGACGTCTCATTTGATTCAGTTTCACCTTCAACATGTTGATGAACT
>NW_024648642.1:0-418 GCF_008729295.1 Plectropomus leopardus
CAGAGGATGAGGATGAACGCTTATGAGACACAGGCAGCTGAAATAGGTTACATGCTCATTCCCCTTTGTGTTAGCCTCTCCCAGTTTCAGTCTAATAGTTGAAAATGTATTCAGAGCACATTGTCTTGTCCGAGGAGACTACTTAAGTTATTTACTCCGTAGATTTGTAGCATATAAACACACAGTTTGACAGTTTATCTCCAACATTATCATTCCATCCCTGCTGTCCTTTACCAACTGGCAAGGTTGCTTTTTGTATGTTATTGTGCATACATCTGTGAGTGGGTGTGTATGTGCAGCATCTACAACATGCACATTTGATGGAATTCTGTGTAACTGCTTGTTGTGTGTGTAAAAAGTTAAGACTCTAATCTCCCCCATTCTTTTTACCTGCCCTTGTGGTTTTTCCCGTCGCCGT
>NW_024648643.1:0-214 GCF_008729295.1 Plectropomus leopardus
AGATAAAACTGCGAGACTCTGAGCGCCAGCTGTCCTGAGGGAAACTTAGGAGGGAACCAGCTACTAGATGGTTCGATTAGTCTTTCGCCCCTATACCCAGGTCGGACGACCGATTTGCACGTCAGGACCGCTACGGGCCTCCACCAGAGTTTCCTCTGGCTTCGCCCGGCCCAGGCATAGTTCACCATCTTTCGGGTCCTATCGCACGCGCTCA
>NW_024648644.1:0-209 GCF_008729295.1 Plectropomus leopardus
CTTTCGGGTCCTATCGCACGCGCTCACGCTCCACCTCCCCGACGGTGCGGGCGAGACGGGCCGGTGGTGCGACCGACCCCGCGGGGCCGGGATCCCACCTCAGCCGGCGCGCGCCGGCCCTCACTTTCATTGCGCCACGGGGTTTGTTCCACCCTCTGACTTGCGCGTGCGTTAGACTCCTTGGTCCGTGTTTCAAGACGGGTCGGGTG
>NW_024648645.1:0-215 GCF_008729295.1 Plectropomus leopardus
CAGCTACTAGATGGTTCGATTAGTCTTTCGCCCCTATACCCAGGTCGAACGACCGATTTGCACGTCAGGACCGCTACGGGCCTCCACCAGAGTTTCCTCTGGATTCGCCCTGCCCAGGCATAGTTCACCATCTTTCGGGTCCTATCGCACGCGCTCACGCTCCACCTCCCCGACGGTGCGGGCGAGACGGGCCGGTGGTGCGCCCGACCCCGCGG
>NW_024648646.1:0-306 GCF_008729295.1 Plectropomus leopardus
GCCCGTGGGTCATCTTTGGAAAACCTCTTGGATTTTTCGAAAGCCTCACCGATGTGTCTAAGTCCCGGTGGCTTCTTTGCGGGTGGCTTTAAGTTGCTAACGTTAGCGTCTTTAGCAGCCCGGGCGTCCTCATACGCTTTCAAAACTCCGTCGAAGCGGTGGTTATGTTTCAGGTGGCTGATCAGGTTTGAAGTATTAAAGCTAGTGCTAGTTCTCCCTCCTTGTGGAACTCGCTTGGAACATTTGTTACAAGTAACCAGCGAACTGTCTTCTTCGGAAACTTTGAAGAAGTCCCACACAATCGAC
>NW_024648647.1:0-362 GCF_008729295.1 Plectropomus leopardus
ACACCGTTTTCTAATTCACAATAAACTTAAAGTGAGTCACACTGGGAATCGTTTTTGTCCTTTTAGCCTCCGTAAGGTGCCAGAGTGCATAAAACAGCATCAAAACAGAGCTCAAAGAAGTGTCAAAGAAATGTCCTAAAATTCTGGAAACATCAAAAAAAAACTACAAAGACCCTCCACAATCCAAGCAATATCTTAAAATCTGAGAAACATCCTAAAATCCTACAAATGTCCTTAAATCTCATGTCCAAGAAACGTCCTGAAATCAAAGAAATGTCCTAAAATTCTATAAACATCAAAAAACCTAAAAAAGTAATATCTTAAAATCCTACAAATCCCAAAATCCTAGAAATATGCCAGAA
>NW_024648648.1:0-615 GCF_008729295.1 Plectropomus leopardus
CCTGGTGGAATTCAGTATACAGCCTTGAGTTTTAGTTAAACAAACATTTCTAGAAGCAGAGCAGAGCTGCAAAGGGAAAGAAGCAGCCTCAGTGTTTGAAAGGAAGCTTAAAAGTCAAAGAAAAAAAAAACATCCAGTAGTTTTATGTACTAAACTTTATGGACTCCTTCAATAAAGCGGCTCATATATAAAACACATCATTATAATACCACATGCTCACTATAGAAAAAATGACTTTTGGACTCACTGTCTGCATTGAGGGTCATTAAACACTGAGATGTGCTCAAACTTTACTTATCTTCAAAAAGAAATCAAAGCTGCTATGGTAACACACAAACTTTATATCTTAATAGGGAATAGGAAAAAAGGACCACTAAGCACCACAAGTCACCACAGACAAAGTGTACCACAGAGACTCCAAGGACAGCACAAAGCTCAGCAGGACTTTGTTTGTGACAGGATTGTTAGAAATGGCTCATCCACAGAGCTAGTAGTTACTTGAATGTTTTCTGTTTGGTTGCTTTCTGAAAGCTTACTCAAAGTAAGCTTTAAAAATGCTGCCTGGCATTTCTTTTACCTTTGGACAGAACCAGGCTAGCTTTTTCTCAATTTCTA
>NW_024648649.1:0-329 GCF_008729295.1 Plectropomus leopardus
GTATTTTTTCGCAACTGCCATTAGAAACAGTTGGGGGGGGGGGGGTTTATGGGCCTCCGTTCAGAAAATAAAGTGAAAGTGAGTGATTTTGTTTGAGAGACTGAAGCAGTAACACGCAGCGGGACACATGCAGTTCAGTGGGTTCACATGCACACACACACACAAAAAAAACATACTGACCTCTGTTTCCTGCAGTATGGTTAGATAATCTGGGACAGTCACTTCAACAGCTTTAACTTCCTGTGGGGCACCTTGTGGCATCTTCATAGGGACACCGTCCATCCTGCTCAGTTCACTGAGACACACACACACACACACAGAGAGAGAGA
>NW_024648650.1:0-12553 GCF_008729295.1 Plectropomus leopardus
TGTGTTTGGTCATAAATTAACCCTTTGAAACGTGAGCAAATTGTCAGGATCATCCAGATTGTTATCAGCTCCATTTCCTTTTCAAAATTATGGGGGATTTTACCAGTAAACATTTTGGTGATTTTTTTCTTTAAAAATCACCAAAAATTTTAAAGAAAAGAAATAAGGCCAAAACCCACAAAGAAAAACCAAAGCCCTGTTTTTTGGCTGAGCTTGAGTTTATTTTCTAACCAGTGTGAACAGTCGTGTGGTGTTTAACGCGGCTCCGACAGGCTGCGTGACGTTCTCAGCTGACTTTTGATGACTTTCAGATCCAGTTAAGTGAATCTCTTCCTGGACAGTGTGAGTGGAAACGGAAGCTGAGTCAAGATAAGAAGCTAAAGAGGAGAGTTAGCATTTAATGAGCCACATTTAGTCACCTGCTGCTGTCAGAGGAAGGACCAAAATAACACGCTTGAGCGTGCGAATGTGACGGAGTTCAACACAGCTGTTTTATAACATTCACATACAAATGTTAACACTTCCCTTTGCTTTATTATTTCTGGGTGTCATTCTGGGCTTTTGACTCTGAATTTGTCATTTTGACTATTTTCCACCTGATGAGGTCATTTTGACCATATTTGGCATATGGAGGAAATACATGCTATTTCCACTAGGTGACCTGTCACAGTCAATGTAGCTGCTGATCACTGACATATCCCAGACTGTCAGCAGCTACACTCACACACTGAGGAGGAGGACACTGAAAATAATGCATTTTTGTCATTTAAAAACATAGTGGCATCATGACAGAAACCTGATGATTAGGATTGATGTTGGTTAAAAAAAAAAAAAAACTCAATGAAAGTAGAAAATCATGTTAATGTATGATATTTTTTAAAGCTTGATTTTGAAAAGTGCATTTTGTGCGCATCGTGATACAAGTGTGTGTGACATTAAAGCATACCCTAAAGGGTTAATTATTCAAACTTTATACCACCCTATAAGACAATAACATATCCGGCAAGAATAAAAAGGTTTCTAGATCAATAACAGCAGTGAAAGTCTGCACTCGGTCTGCACTTCAGTACAAATCCACGTACTTTACTTGATTTACTTGACTGACTTCCTTTTTATGGAACTTTATACGTCTGCTTCACTACATTTTAGAGACAAATATTGCACTTTTCACCACACTCCAAAAATGAACAGATGGTTTTAACTTAAAAAAGACTGCCGGGGCTGACGTAAAATTTCAAGTGCACTGAATTTGAGAAGACAAGCTAATTTTGTTATGATTCAACTTGTCATCTCAAATTAAGTCAACTTAAACATTTCAGGCTGATCAGTGATTCATTCACTTTTTAAAAATTTTTAAATGTTTTTTTTTTTCTTTATTTAATTTAATTTAATATTATTTTATTTTAGGTGGAAGAAGCCTTTTTTCCACTGCAGTGAGTCTGGACAATCACCATGAAACAAGCTATGGAGGACGGTGAGAAACACACACACACACACACACACACACACACACACACACACACACAGCTGTATATCTGACCCCCATTCATTGTTTTAACGAGTTTTAACCCTGAACTCGAGTCTTAATTTCACTCTAATCTGATGTGAAACCTAATTCAGCCGGTATTAGCGTGTGTCTGCGGGGTCACGGCTCCTCTGTCACGTTAATCCCGTCTGAACCAAACATGTCTGTTTTTCACCCCGAGCTCAGGAGAAACCATCAGCCTGAAACATCTGCTGTCATATCACACACTGTTCAGTCATATCAGACTCTACAACAGCTGAGTGTTCGACAGCCACAGCACTGAAACAGACACATCTGCAGAGGTGAAAGTGACTTCTTTAGACTTCGACAGACGACTTTGTGTTTGTTTCAGCTTTAATCAGACTTTGGATGAATTATTTAGAAACACCAGGACGCAAACCAAAATTAACCTGTGATTTGATGTATATCGTGATATATATCGATATCGACTGATATTTAAAAAGATATAGTGATAAGACTTTTTTCCGTATCGCCCAGCCTTACGTCCCAGCGTTAGTCACCATGTGCTTTCTCTGTCTAAACAAAACCACGCGCAGCATCATCCCACCATGTGCTTGTTTTGACATCCTAGTATCATCATCCCCAAATGTCATCAGTAGACGCAGATCCCTGTATCTGATCTGTAGAGTGTCATATGTAGACGCCGAAGTCCACTGACAAAGAGGCAACATCAAAGTCAAAGTCAAACTTTATTGCCAATTCTGACATGTTTGTTAGACGTACAGGGTCTGAAACTGCGTTTCTCTCCATGCTCACGGTGCAAAGAAAAAAGATTATTAAGATTCTTTTTATTATAAATAATCCAGCAATACAAAGAAGAAAATATAGACATGGTCTATATACGTACTTACATATGCTTTACATACATATTCACATATGTGCAGTGTGGGTTTGTGTGTGTGATGTTACGAGCTGTTAGTTTAATCTACAGCAATGCATCATAACTTATAGTATCGTATCGTCCTCTGTGTGTGTGTGTGTGTGTGTGTGTGTGTGTGTGTGTGTGTGTGTGTGTGTGTGTGTGTGCAGGCGTCAGTGAGGTGCTGTCCTGCGTGGTGGAGGACGTCAGTCACGCCGTCAGCAGAAATGTGGGCGGAGCTCAGCTGCTGCATGAACTGCTGAGTTCACCGTGGCTTTGCGCTCTGCTGAAGGTTCGACTCCACTCAAAAAAAAAAAAAGAGGAGATTCAACATGAAGGTTTTGAGCTGTGACATCATTTCCTGTTTTGTCTCCCTTCAGGTTTATGAGTGCCTTTTGCAGTTCGAGAGGTCGGCACCCCGACCGCTGCTGCCTTACGCCTCCGGACTCTCACACGAGGTTAAAGACGCACCGCCTGACACCATGCGTCTGTGTCCAAGAGGCCAGTCGCATCTGCCCCAAACACGTTTACAGGATTTTAGGATGTTTTTAGGATTTTAGAACGTTATCCAGGTTTTTGGATGTTTCAAGGATTTTAGGCCTTTTCTTTTAGGATTTTAACGCATTGCCAGGATTTCAGAATGTTTCTAGGATTAAGGATGTTTTGCAGATTTTGGGGTGTTTCTCGGATTTTCGGACATTTCTAAGATTTTAGGACTTCTTTAGAATTTAAGATTATTTTGAGGATTTTTGGCTGTTTCTCAGATTTTAGATGGTTTCAAGAATTTGAGGACATTTCTAGGATTTTAGGATTTTCTGATTATTTTAGGGACACTTGGATTTTGGGATGTTTCTTGGAGAATTTTCCAACATTTTGAGGATTTTAGGATGTTTCTAGGGCTATATGACAGTACTCTAATTTTATGATGTTTTATGAATTATAAAACATCAGTGTCTTATCTGTGTCCTCTGCCGGGGGTGTGGGGGATCCTCCTCTGGCTCTTCTTTGATCAACAAGCTCTATTTTGAAGCTGTTTTAGGTCTCTGACACCTGATGGAGACTAAAAGGACAAAAGCTATTCCCAGTGTGAATCACTTGTTTTTATTGTGAATTTGAATATTGTTAGGAGGCCATATGTTGAGTATCAGTGGGTTAGACTGTTAGAGCATCAGTGTGACTGTCTCTCTGTCTGTCCATCAGATCATGTCCACTCTACAGAAGGTCCCTCGTCCCTCAGCTGAAGTCAGAGAGCTCTTCAGCCTCCTCAGCTCTCCTCACGTCCAGGTGTGTTTCTCTCCGGAGCTGCTGCAGATCTGCTGTTTGATGTTTTGTTAAAATCTGTCTCCTGTCGCTCAGGCCCTCCTGTCGTCCCACGACAGTGTCGCCCAGTCAGACTACGGACCCGTCTTACCTCCTCTGCCCGACGAGATGCCCGAGGACGAGGAGGCCATGAGGATCGTCTGTCTGGTGAAGAACAACCAGCCGTTGGTGAGACACAAGCTGAAATACGTCACGCGGCATATTTGACCTCATTTGAAGTGTTTTGCTGGCTCTCGGGGCTGTTCCTCGAACCACAGGCTGAACACTTTTCATTTTCATGTTGCCCGTCAACCACGCCGCCACCAGCACGTCCACAGAGTGTAGGAACAGGTCAAGAGACAGACCCGCCCCCCTCTCTCGCTCTCAAACTCAGACCGAGATTTGTGTTTGTGAACAGGAAGTGGGCGCCACAGTGAACAAACGGAGGCTGAGAAAACTGAGATCAGTGAAAACAGTAAAACTAAGCAAATCAAATATATCTCATCAAATATAATCCAAAATTCTGTGAGCCGGTTTCTGTTTCTCTGCTCAGATGTTTTCAGAAACATGTTTCAGCTCATTGTTTAACTGGAAAACAAATGTCACCAGCCGGCTGCCATTGTGTCAAACAGACGCGTTGGCGTTGCCTCGCCCACCAGCGGGAGCGTTTATTGCAGAAAAGCGAATGCCACCGTCCTCCTTCTGTTTCCTCTTTTCACGTAGCACCGAGTTCAAAAGTATTTTATCGTCTTTGTCCTGCAGAGACAGACTAGTTTTATAAATATTTTTCTAAAGGAATGAAACCTCGGCGTCGATCCAGCACCGCTGTCGTTCCTCACTCGCCTTCACAAACACAGCCATCAACTGCAGCCGCTTTATTGGAGGTTCCCAAAAACACCCGAAAGAAAATTGGGGATGCAGCATTTGTCAGTTACGTCCAAAAACTCTGGAACATACTGCCTACAGACATCAGAGAAGTAACCTCGCTAAATAATTAATTAACTGGCTCTAACTTTGCACACTGCTGCACCTCTTTAAGATGTTGTATTTTTCCCAATTTTATGCATTTTATGCATTTTATATTAGCCTTATGTTTATTAATAACGTCGGTGGGTTTTATTTTATTTATTTCTTCTTCCATCTTATGTTATGCATTCTGTGCATTCAATTTTTATCTTTATTTTATCTCACTTTTACTAGTTTTATCAACTGGATTTCATCCATGTGAAGATTCATTCTGTGTTTTCTGTTCTAATCTTATTTTTATTTTTGACATGCGGTTGCATTTCTTGTATCAAAGGTGCTATACAAATAAAGTTTATCATTATTGTTATTATTATTATTATAGATAATTCTTTTAAAGTGAAGCGATGAGAAGAGACGTTTATTTTCTTTTGTTCATTAAGAACGGCGGTGAGCGCAGAGGAAGTGCAGGAGACGGAGTCGCAGTGATCTGTAGTCGATGGGACAGCCTCCGCCGCCTCACGTTGGACCGCCTCGTCCCTGCGAGGAGGGCGTGGTCGGGGGAGGAGCTCAGTGAGGCTCAGCCTCTGCCCCTCCCTCGAGGAGGACAGTCCCGCCCCTTTCTCCCCCGCTACCAGTCGACAGGAAGTTGCTGTTTGTGTCCGCAGAGCAATGAGCTCTGGAAGAAAGGGCTCAACCAATCAGCTCCCGCCGTTTTTAGCCCCGCCCCCTGCACCGGTAAGAGGAGGAGGAGTCGAACAGTGACATCATCAATAATCCATCCATCTTTTCATTCAGTCATTCTCTGTCTGATCCGTCATCCAATCACAGAGCAGCGACAGGAGCAGCTCACCCAGCAGGAGGCGATCACAGAGCAAAAATCACATGCATGGAGAATAACATCTTTGATGTGCGCCTGAAAATATTACCGGTGGTGACGCCTTTACGGTTCATGCACAAAGACAAAAAATCACATGGTTGTGAGGAGTTCAATTTTTGGTGCCTGTTTTGCATCCTGCAGTCGCTCGTCAGAACATCTTTAAAGTTTTGCTGAAATAACGCGATCGTTCGGTAAGCTCGTAGTCACGGCGCACATGAAGGACTCTGGAGCTCTGCCAAATCTTCCAACACATCCTCACTGCCAAACTTTGTCAAATACAGTCGCTGTTTCAGTGGTCGTCTACGTCAAACGATGACGCTCTGGCATCATTTTTTTACTCTCAGGAACAGCGCGTCAGCTCAAACTTGTGACATGTGCTGTATTGTTATGTCTCCACATGCTGGCGGGAGGCGTTAAGTTTTCGCGTTGCCCATCTGTCCGTCCGGCTCTTTCTTATAAAAGTGTCAAAATTTATTTCACTCGGTGCGTTCCCCTTAAACCCTCAAATTGTGCAAATTGAAATTGTGATTTTAAAATACGCCTGATTGAAACACGTCAATTTTTAAAAAACTCCCCTTTACTGCAAAAAAGTTTTTCCTCTGGCATGAGGTGATATTTGCGGTGATTGTAAAAAGACATATTGGCCAAACTGCACTTAGTCTTTTCTAGGTCACATGATGCTATGAGGTCACATGACTGAATCCACAATTCCTCTGTGAAATCGTGGACTACATCTCCAGGAAATCCCTCATACGTGGCCGCTCAAGGGGCTCGCCTTTCCATCATGGCTCCATAACACGCCTACGTGGCCTTGGATTGGAAATAATGACGGCTAGTTTGGTGGCTGCAATAGAAATAAAGCTGCTGATGTTTTGAACATCCATCGCCATGGTTACTGGGATGCTCCTGAATCTGCACATCATAAGACCACAGTCTTATTAAGTCATTCATTCATCTCTGCGCTCAGAAGTCTTTGTTTGTCTGAATGTTTCTTTTCGCTGGCGGCACTTTTCCTCATCGTCCATCAGTCATCATAAAGTCTTCATCGTCTTTTTCATCTCGCCATCATTCCGCTCGTTTTCTTTTTCCTGAGCTGCTGTCTCTTTCAGTGATTTCACGTCTCTTGCTTTTTCTTTTCTCCTCCCAACACGGAGGCTCATTTTCAGAGAGTCTCATCGGAGGAGAGCGCGCCTCCACCGGAGGGAGCAGTGACGACTACGCCTACCCTCCTCCTCCGGTGCCGGCGTTCAGCCTCAGCCTCCCCAGCTCCCCGCTCTTATACCAAAAGGCGGCAGCAGGAAGACACTCGAGGAACGTCCCCACGCCCGGCAGGAGCTCCTCCTGTAGCGGGACGACCCCAGTCAGAGCTCACACGGCGCCATGCAGTCCGGCGCCGCATCGCTCCACCCGGCAGCAGGGGGTCAGCACGCTCCCCTCCCCCGGGAGGCAACATGAAGGTCACGCTCGAGCTCACCGCCAAGACGAGCCTCTGAGTCGGCCCTCGATGACCCACTACTCCACCGCTCCTCATCACAACGGACGCCACAGTCAGCCAAACCTACGCCCCGAGGACGCCAAACAGCGCAGCGTGGAGGAGCTCAGGTCCACCGTTCACACCGTGGCGAGCAGCATGGAGCACGGCACGCAGGATGTCCGCCACCTCGGCCAGAAGATGGTGGCGGCGACGGAGCTGATCGCAGACAGCGCGGAGGAGAACGCTCAGGCGCTCAACCTGCTGGCCGAGGTGGTCGACAAACTGCAGGGGCTCATCGTGGCCAGCAAACACCCCGAGGTGTCGCCCCCGCCGCGACGGCCCAAAGGGCGCACGCCTCCGCCGCCTCCTCCCAGGGTCTCCTCCATGTCTCCAAAGGCAGTCCGCAAACCTCCCACACCGTACCCACGCCACCTCTCGTCCTCCTCTTCCTCCTCGTGCTCCTCCTCGTCTTCCTCCACGTCTGTCAGCTCATGTACGGATGGCTTCGCGGCGTCGAGGAGTCCCAAACGAATCAACGGGGGCTCCAGGAGAACGGCCCTGACGCCTGGCGCCTCCCACAGAGCGGGCGGCGGGGGGAGTAACGGACAGGTGAGGCTGAACAACGGGACGGTTTCTCGAGCTCCTCTGGAGGACCAAGACTGTAACAGCACGGGCTGCCTGACCACCAAGAAGAGGAAGAACAAGTAGGCCGAAAACAGACTCCTCTCAGAAACCGACTCAAACACCTTCAGCCTTTCAACGCAGCTCCAAAAATCTACCGTTAGTTTAAAGATCAACGTTTCAAAATGAACCAAACACAGACCGAATTCAGCTCTCAGACCACAGACTCTGGATTTATCACTCGAAGGAGAAAGAGCGAAATATTTCAAGGTACAAAAAAAGAGCATTTTCTTACCAAAATCTCCCATTTCATCCAAAACTGAGACCTCGTCATCGTCTCTGTTTCGCCCTTTACAGTCTGTCAGTTTTTACAAAATGACAGGAGGCCAGGGGCCAGTCACTGCAGCCCCATACGTCTTTCTAGCATTTTAGGACATTTCAAGGATTTTAGAACATGTCTACTGTATTTTGGGACAATACTAGGATTTTATTTTTTTTAATGCTTTGCTTTGGAAGAAACAAAAGACTTTATGCAACATATTTCATACATCAGTTGGAGTTTTTCAGTCATTTGCATCCCTCCATCTGTATCCTCCTCATTATATCCTCCTCTGTTCCTGCAGAGCTTCTCTACTAAAAGCTGCTCGCTGCGTTTGAAGACATCGATAGGTTTGTTAAATTTGGAGTAACTGTTTTTTCTGTCCGTCAGGGGGCGACGATAAAGAGACACGAGGAGACGGGAGAGATCTACATCGCCAGGGTGATTCACGGAGGACTGGCCGACCGTAGCGGTGAGATAAAGCTGCATTAAATCTAAAGTGCAGATATTAAAAAACGTGATCAAAATGTGGATAATAACATGAGCTGATGTGTTCCAGGACTGCTCCATCCTGGTGATCTGTTAGTGGAGGTCAATGGAAACCCTGTGGCGGGTCTGGAGCCGGAGCAGGTCATCCAGATCCTGGTAGGTAAAATAAGTTTGTTAAAAAACGTACAGCAGAGAAGAAAGAGGCAAAATCCTCTGCTCCTTCAGCACCACGGACAGCGTCCTGTGTCTCCTGTGTCTCCTGTCTCTCCTGCCCCTCCTGTGTCTCCTGTATCTCCTGTATCTCCTGTATCTCCTGTATCTCCTGTATCTCCCGTATCTCCTGTCTCTCCTGCGTCTCCTGTGTCTCCTGTGTCTCCTGTGTCTCCTGTATCTCCCGTGTCTCCCGTCTCTCCCGTCTCTCCTGCGTCTCCTGCGTCTCCTGCATCTCCCGTGTCTCCCGTCTCTCCTGTCTCTCCTGCGTCTCCTGAGTCTCCTGTATCTCCCATATCTCCTGTCTCTCCTGTCTCACCTGTCTCTCCTGTCTCTCCTGCATCTCCTGTGTCTCCTATGTCTCCTATCTCTCCCGTGTCTCCTGTGTGGTGGCTGCATGTGTTCAGACTTGTGATTTTCCTCTGATTCTTGATGGTTTATCAGTTATTAATTATTTGTTTTGTGGTTGCAGATAAACTCTCAGGGGACGATCCTGTTTAAAGTCATTCCTGATGCAGCTCAGAGCAGCAGCAGCCAGACGTCGGTATGAAAACATCCAAACACTGCTGGAGCTAAGTACTTTATATAAGCACAAAATAGAAGTACTACTACTTTACTTGAGTATTTCCATTTTTGTGTTACGTCATACTTCTACT
Source organism: Plectropomus leopardus (assembly GCF_008729295.1). Taxonomy (NCBI): domain Eukaryota; kingdom Metazoa; phylum Chordata; class Actinopteri; order Perciformes; family Serranidae; genus Plectropomus; species Plectropomus leopardus. The sequence continues at coordinate 9,317 of NW_024648650.1, forward strand.
CCACTACATCTCAGAGGGAAATATTTGTTTGACAGTTGGTATTAACAATAAGGAATCTGGTTAATTAACATTGTACTGCAAAATCATAACTTTTACTGCTTTAAGTGCATTTTGCTGATTACATACTTTTACGTGAGTAAAGTTTTGAGTGCAGTATTTTAGTTGTATTAGTACTTTAACTGCAGTGAAGGATTGAAATACTCCTTTCATAGAACATCCTCAGATGATGGACTCAGGCTCTCTGAGGTGCTCTCATAATGATGTGACATCACAATTAAACAAATCTCCTCAACACAAACACATCTATTTACTATTAACCCCTTTAGTGACTGTTTGTCTCAGTTTAGTCTCTTTTCTTCTTCCTGTTGTGATAACTGTGTGTGTGTTGATGCATGTGTCCTAAATGTAGTCCAGATTGTGTATTTGAGTGTAATCAGTGAATTTACAGCTCAGCTCCTACAATAAGTCTAAAATACACTGTGGAAACTAAATAGTTACATTCAGACTGTTCAGGTCCAAAAATGCTCCATTGAAACCCATTCAAACTGACATTTTTGATCCCACAGCCATCAGAGCAGAAAAACAGGACTTGTATTATTTCTGGGTGTCATTCTGGGCTTTTGACTCTGAATTTGTCATTTTGACTATTTTTCACCTGATGAGGTCATTTTGACCATATTTGGCATATGGAGGAAATACATGCTATTTCCACTAGGTGACCTGTCACAGTCAATGTAGCTGCTGATCACTGACATATCCCAGACTGTCAGCAGAAAACCAAAAACAGAAAATAGATACTTCATTTTATTGTTTTTTCCATCTAAAAAATAGTGGCATCATGACAAAAACCTGGCTTTAAAGAGTTACAATTCTGAAAACTTAATAGTTACGGTGACAGAGACTGCTGCTGCTTAAAGGAATAAACTCAATGAAAGTAGAAAATCATATTAATGTATAATATTTTTTAAAGCCTGATTTTGAAAAGTGCATTTGGGCGCAGAGCAATACGAGTGTGTTAAAGTGTGTTAAAGGGTTAAATTCAGAAGCAGTGAATATTTACCAAAAAAACCCATTAATATAATATAATATCAGTTTGAAAATATCTCGTCTTTGTACTGTTGGTCAAAAAAGGATTTGCAAATCATTGTGTTCTCATTTTATTCATGTGTAACATAGTGTTGGTTGTACATTAACACCTGTGAAAAGTGCGAAACCCAAACACAGAACGATGAAATAATTGAACTTCTATTTCAGCTGCTACAGTGTGTAAAATGTGCCACAATAACATTTCGAGCAGTGGAGAGGAACAAAAGACAGCACCAGTGTCATTTTTTGTACTTTAATCCTTTTATTGGTTTAAAATATGCATTGCTAAATCCCGATCAAACAACAAAAGACAGATGAGTAAAATGCAGACGTGCTCCTGTGTTTAAACTTAAAACATTATCCATCAGCATTTAAACATTTAAATTGTTTTAAATGTTTGTGACCATTATACATTTCAGACAAAGCAAATAAGCAACTTCAGCAAAATAAAATGTATAAATGTGAAAAGCTCTGCAGAAAAATAACTCAAATGCTTCAAAATGTTCCTAATCATAACATTACAGCTACTCTTTTTAAGTTTGCTGTGTTTTTGAGTAAATTAAATATCATCAACACTGACTCATGCTCTGTAAAAAAGCAGGAGATATTTGTGGAAGTAGCTAATACTGAAAATAAAGGGCTGTAGATTTGTTTGAACTACAACATAAAGAACATATTATTGAGGCCTGAGATTACACGTTTAAAATAAAGAAATAAATAAATGTGATGTGATATGTTAACAGCAACAAAAAAAACAAATTAAAAAAAACATTTTCTTATGTTTATGGTGAATGTTACCCAGACTTTAAGAAAAACATTCTGGGAACCAAAAAAAAAAACCCAAAAAAACTTGCCATTGTAAACATTACTAAAACATTGCATTATACCATTTTCAGAGCGTTTTCAGAACCAAAATTTGCTGACTACGTCTCCTCTGGCAGGTCCTTCCAAAGCCTGGCAAAGCCACAGTCACCTCTAGTTTTAAACCTTGACATTGTATATGTGCATGTATGTGCATGTGTGTGCATGTCTGTGCATGTGTGTGCATGTCTGTGCATGTATGTGCATGTGTGTGCATGTGTGTGCATGTATGTGCATGTATGTGCATGTATGTGCATGTCTGTGCATGTATGTGCATGTGTGTGCATGTGTGTGCATGTGTGTGCATGTGTGTGCATGTATGTGCATGTATGTGCATGTATGTGCATGTGTGTGCATGTAGTATATGTGATACAAGATTCAAGATCAACGAGTTGCCTTGAGTGGTGATAATCTGCTATGTTATATTTGTTTGAAATGAAAGATGATGATGCTCTATCCAGAAAAATCAGTCGTAAACTTTTCATATTAGGGTGATTTGACCTGACACAACAACTTCTCGATGTGTTTAGAAATTTCCTTCATTTTCAGTCCGTATATAATTGGATTAAAGAGAGGATGATACAAAACCACTTGTAAAGTCATTATCAAACGTGCTGTTTTTGGAATATCTGATCCTATTCGAACCACAATGACATCATAAGCAACAAAACAGGAAAAGCTTGTTAAAACCAGCAGGTGAGGCACACAGGTATGTGCAGCTTTGGTCCTCACTTCTCTATTACTGCGATATGAGATTATAAGGATCCTTGTGTATGTAAAAAGTATAAACAGTACAGGGAGAACGGCGACATTGAACAACATGACCATACCGTACAGAGATAGTGCTTTTGATTGCACACAATAAAGATAATTAATTGTGTTGTTACAAAAAATCCCTCTTAAAGTAAAGCGACAGAGTCTGCTATTAGCATTTAGGACAACTGCTCCTGTCGTCTCACAAGCTGGAACGAGCCACGATAAAACCAGGAAGACACCGACTGTTGCTTTCCTCATGACAGTCGCATATTGCAGAGGTTTACATATAGCCACATACCTGTCATAGGCCATGGCTGCCAACAAGGCAAACTCAGAGTACATCAGAGTGTAATATACTGCACCCTGAAAATAACACACTTGATATGTTATGACCTGTTTTTCAGATAAAAAGTCAATCAGAAGCTTTGGGTAGATGTTGGTGCTGAAGAGGACAGAGTTAATCGACAAAGCAGCGATGAAAATGTACATGGGCTTATGGAGGGATTGGTGAATGCAGACAAGACTCACAATGAG
>NW_024648651.1:0-390 GCF_008729295.1 Plectropomus leopardus
ATTATTTGTACACTCAACTGTTGATGGACACATGACTTTTGTGTTTGATTCATGCAGAGAAAAGTCAGTCTTCTAATCACTCCACACCAATCTCTTGCAGAAGCTTCGATGAATGTGTAAATCACATTTTTGATGTTTGCCCTCATTTACCCATTTCCAACAAAAATTACAGTGTACACCCAGGTTTTTCAAAAGTTGGAAACATGCTAAAAATTGGCTATAGTCTAGGGCTGAGTGATATGGCTTTAAAATAGTATCGCAATATTTTTTAGGCTATATCGCGATACATGATATATATCTTGATATTTTGAAATCTCGTCTAAACTACTATAAACTGATGAAATTCAAAATTACTGAATGAACTACAGTTACAGTAAAGTTAGATAAAGT
>NW_024648652.1:0-393 GCF_008729295.1 Plectropomus leopardus
GTTGAGATCGTTTCGGCCCCAAGACCTCTAATCATTCGCTTTACCAGATAAAACTGCGAGACTCTGAGCGCCAGCTGTCCTGAGGGAGACTTCGGGGGGAACCAGCTACTAGATGGTTCGATTAGTCTTTCGCCCCTATACCCAGGTCGGACGACCGATTTGCACGTCAGGGCCGCTACGGGCCTCCACCAGAGTTTCCTCTGGCTTCGCCCTGCCCAGGCATAGTTCTCCATCTTTCGGGTCCTATCGCACGCGCTCACGCTCCACCTCCCCGACGGTGCGGGCGAGACGGGCCGGTGGTGCGCCCGACCCCGCGGGGCCGGGATCCCACCTCAGCCGGCGCGCGCCGGCCCTCACTTTCATTGCGCCACGGGGTTTGTTCCACCCTCTGAC
>NW_024648653.1:0-226 GCF_008729295.1 Plectropomus leopardus
ATCGTTTCGGCCCCAAGACCTCTAATCATTCGCTTTACCAGATAAAATTGCGAGACTCTGAGCGCCAGCTGTCCTGAGGGAAACTTCGGAGGGAACCAGCTACTTGATGGTTCGATTAGTCTTTCGCCCCTATACCCAGGTCGGACGACCGATTTGCACGTCAGGACCGCTACGGGCCTCCACCAGAGTTTCCTCTGGCTTCGCCCTGCCCAGGCATAGCTCACCA
>NW_024648654.1:0-227 GCF_008729295.1 Plectropomus leopardus
GCCACCGTCCTGCTGTCTATATCGACCAACACCTCTTCTGGGGTCTGATGAGCGTCGGCATCGGGCGCCTTAACCCGGCGTTCGGTTCATCCCCCAGCCCCAGTTCTGCTTACCAAAAGTGGCCCACTAGGCGGCTCGCATTCCACGCCCGGCTCCAAGCCAGCGAGCCGGGCTTCTTAGCCATTTAAAGTTTGAGAATAGGTTGAGATCGTTTCGGCCCCAAGACC
>NW_024648655.1:0-269 GCF_008729295.1 Plectropomus leopardus
GATGGTTCGATTAGTCTTTCGCCCCTATACCCAGGTCGGACGACCGATTCGCACGTCAGGACCGCTACGGGCCTCCACCAGAGTTTCCTCTGGCTTCGCCCTGCCCAGGCATAGTTCACCATCTTTCGGGTCCTACCGCACGCGCCCACGCTCCACCTCCCCGACGGTGCGGGCGAGACGGGCCGGTGGTGCGCCCGACCCCGCGGGGCCGGGATCCCACCTCAGCCGGCGCGCGCCGGCCCTCACTTTCAATGCGCCACGGGGTTTGT
>NW_024648656.1:0-234 GCF_008729295.1 Plectropomus leopardus
CATGGAACCCTTCTCCACTTCGGCCTTCAAAGTTCTCGTTTGAATATTTGTTACTACCACCAAGATCTGCACCCGCGGCGGCTCCACCCGGGCCCGCGCCCTAGGCTCCCGTGCCCACCGCGGCGGCCCTCCTACTCGTCGCGGCGTAGCCCCCGAGGCCCCTGTCGCCGGCGACGGCCGGGTATGGGCCCGACGCCCCAGCGCCATCCATTTTCAGGGCTAGTTGATTCGGCA
>NW_024648657.1:0-368 GCF_008729295.1 Plectropomus leopardus
GCAGGTGAGTTGTTACACACTCCTTAGCGGATTCCGACTTCCATGGCCACCGTCCTGCTGTCTATATCGACCCACACCTTTTCTGGGGTCTGATGGGCGTCGGCATCGGGCGCCTTAACCCGGCGTTCGGTTCATCCCGCAGCGCCAGTTCTGCTTGCCAAAAGTGGCCCACTAGGCGGCTCGCATTCCACGCCCGGCTCCAAGCCAGCGAGCCGGGCTTCTTACCCATTTAAAGTTTGAGAATAGGTTGAGATCGTTTCGGCCCCAAGACCTCTAATCATTCGCCTTACCAGATAAAACTGCGAGACTCTGAGCGCCAGCTGTCCTGAGGGAAACTTCGGAGGGAACCAGCTACTAGATGGTTCGAT
>NW_024648658.1:0-428 GCF_008729295.1 Plectropomus leopardus
AGAGGGATGATCGCAGAGACAGATGGAGGAGAGGAGGTCTGACGGGGAGTTTCCCTTTGAGGCAACAACGAAAAGAAAAAAAAATCTGTGACCAAAAAGAAACGTGCTGTTAAATGTGGAAAATCTAAATGTGTCAGAAGTGAGTCAGCGGCGCCTCAGGTCCCTCCGCCCTCCACGCTCCGGCTCACCGCTCAGCCTGAGGAGCACCGAGTTTCAGCAGCAGCTCTCCTGCAGAAACGCTAAATACACACTCAGAAAAAAACAAGTATCTCTCTATCTATCTATCTAAATAAAGTCCACCAGCACCTGACTGCATGCACGGCTGCAAAATAAAAGGTCTAATTTATTGACTTGTGACCTTTTCAGTTGCAAAAATTATTTTATGAGTTCGTTATTGTCAACTGAATATTCTGTTCAATTTAAACTTA
>NW_024648659.1:0-216 GCF_008729295.1 Plectropomus leopardus
GTGGTAGAAGTTAAACTCACCTATTTGAAGCAGTAAAAGTAAAAATCCTAAAGTATTTGATGTTTACTGTACTTAGGTGGTCGATCAAAAGTAGTTTTATGATAAGCTATTGAATGTAGTCAAGTATTAAAAGTGCAAGCAAATATTGTTAACAAAAAAAATGAAAGAATTAAGTTATAATTCTGAGAATTATGAAGTTTGTTTTTCCGTAACTGG
>NW_024648660.1:0-243 GCF_008729295.1 Plectropomus leopardus
TTCAAAACAGGCAACTTTAATTGATTTTGGACTCCTGCAGGCCAGGAGGATGATTGCCTTATATTGGAGGAAACCGGATATACCTTCAATACATGTATGGGTGAAAGAGATGGCATCTTGTATTGTAATGGAGAAACTGACTTATATAACAAGGGGAAAGGCAGAAGAATTCGAAACAGTGTGGAAACCTCTAATGGAATTTCTTAGCCGTCAGGGTGCACAGTGATTTTGAAATTAATGTGT
>NW_024648661.1:0-9018 GCF_008729295.1 Plectropomus leopardus
TACTGACGGCCGTGCTGGCCAATCACTGGGTAGACGATGACTGCGCAGCTGGAGACGGTCCAGCCCGTCTTCTCTCTCTGCTGGGTGGACATTTTGACCTGGTCCTGCAGTCCTGTCGATCAGGTCACAGGGTCCCCGAGCCCTCCATGTTCAGCGCTGCTCTGCAGCACCTGGGAGTGACATCACAACAGGTACACTGTTAATATCAAATATCTTCTAATCTGGCACAAACATCCACTCAGACTTAAGGATGAAATCATTTGATTGTGGTGGTCAAAGGTCAAGGTCACGGTGACCTTGCATTTACCTCATTCTTTTGAAGGCGATGTCTCAAGAACACCTTGAGGAAATGTATTTAAATTTGGCACAAACGTCCACTCAGAGTCAACGATGAGCTGATTAAAATTTGGTGTTCAAAGGTCAATGTCACGGTGACTTTGCATCCATTTAATTGTCTTGAACACATATCTGAAAATGACCTTAAGGGAATTTTGTCAAGTTTGGCACAAATGTCCACTTGGACTCAAGAATAGACTGAATCTGGTAGTTGAAAGTCAAAGGTCAAGGTCATGGTGACCTCATAAAACACCTTTTTCTTCCATTACTCGAGAATTCATACGTTCAAATTTCACACAAATGTCTAACAGGATAAAATTAAATATTTGGCATTTTACACCCAAAAGGTCAAAGGCCAACATCACAGTGACATCATCATGTATGGTGCCATAAGACACATAATTTTTCAAAACTAATCTGTAATATTTAAGTGTAACTTGAGTGGTGCGTGTAGGCATACAACCACGTGGATGTCTGACTGTGGCAGATACCAAACTTTTGAACGGTAGTGTATAAAACTGTTTATTGTGGAAAAACCTCCCTAAAAAACAACCAGTACAGTGAGGTGAGCCTGTGATTCTCATTTCAGGCTCTGTGGCTGGATGCAGATGAGGACGGTGTGAAGGCAGCAGAGCGAGCGGGGATAAAGGCCATCTTGGTGGAAAATCTGGATGACGCACTGAAAAAACTAGCCATCTTTACTGGGGTTCAGGTTTGGACTAATACAGTTTTATCTTTATACTTTAGAGAAAGGAAAACGAATAACTGGACGCTGAGTTGTACCGTGTCTTGTGTCTTTTTCTGTACCTGTGTATCTTGTGTTTTTGTTCCCCTACTGCACTACATATGAGTAGCTGACGAAAATAATAAATAATAATAATACTTTAATCATATGAACAAAAACAAAACAAAAATTCCCCTAAAACTGCACAATATGCAAGACAAGAAGTTGAATATTTCCTTGTCTTCCCACTTATATTTTCGGACTGTCTGTCCATCCCATTCTCGTGAAAACGAAATCTCATGGACTTTCTTCAAATTTGGCACAAACATCCAATTTGAGTCAAGGATTAACTAATTAGTTAAGGGTGATAAAAGGTCATGGTCACTTTGACCACGTGTTTGTCTCATTCTCATGAATGCAATATCCTAGGAACACCTTGCAGGAATTTCTTGAAATTTGGCACAAACGTCCACTTGGTCTCAAGAATGAAATGATTAGAATTTGGTGGTCAAAGGGCAAGGTCACTGTGACCTTCCGTCCGTCTTATTCTCATTAAGGCAACATCTCAAAAACAACGTGATGGATCTTTTAATCAAAGTCGGCACAAACGTTCCCCTCGCGTCCATCTCATTTTTATGAATGTGATATCTCAAGAACACCTTGAGGGGATTTTAAAAAAATTTTGGCACAAATGTTTACTTGGACTTAAGGATGAAGTGATCAAAATAAACTGTGTACCAGTGCATATAAAATAAAAAATACTAACAATAAAAAATAGATTAATTAATATTGATGACGATGATAATAATAATAAATAAATGTCAGCATGATAACAAATGTGTGTGTGTGTGTGTGTGTGTGTGTGTGTGTGTGTTTCAGCCTGTTGCAGCACAGAGTCCTCCACCATCCTGCAGCCCTGACGACGTGTCTCACGGATACATCACCATCAGGGTAATATTCTGTATCAGCATCAATACTGAACCTGTAATCTCTATAAGAAATGAAGTAAGACACGCTGGAAATGTTTTCTTGTGGCACTAAAGGGAAAAGTCACCATCTTTTTAGCGGATGTTGACTCAGGGTTGATGGTAAATTGAAGCGATAAATTCTCCTGTGTGTGCTTTATTGACTGAAGAAGCTGAGTTCTGCACAGACAGTTCCTACATGTACCATGATGCATTGCACGAGAGAACAACTGCCCATGCTGAATTTTTTTTTGCAGCAGAAAAAAACCCCACCCAAACCTTTAAATTATTATTTTTTAAATAGAAAAAAAATTGCCTAAAAAACTAAAATTAAAAAAAGGAAAAGAGGCCCTTGAAATTCTAAATAATAAAAAAAACTCCCTCAAAATTAGGAAAAAAAATTAAAAAAAATAAAAATGAAGCACACCACAAAATTCTCTCAAAATTATTCAAACATTGAGGGGGGATTATCTCCAAAACTCCAAATTATTTAATACAGCACGCACCCATTTATTTAATTATTCAAACTACTACATTTATCAGCAACACTGACATCCACATAAAAGGTGGCAAAATTTTCCTTTAATACTAACAATTCCTGTGTGTGTGTGTGTTTCAGCCTGGTGTGAGGACTCATTATGTTGAAATGGGATCAGGTCCACCTGTTCTGCTGTGTCACGGCTTCCCTGAGAGCTGGTACTCCTGGAGGTACCAGGTAATGTGTTAACGGGGGGGAGGAAGTATTCACATCTTCCATTTGAGTAAAAGTACTTACCACGCTTTGACAAGTCAAAGTCCTCCACTGAAAATGTTTCTTAAGTAAAACTAAGTAAGTATGATCAGGAAAATTTTTTATATTATGCAGAAATCTGTAAAGTAACTAAAGCGTTCAGATGAACGTAGTGAAGTAAAAAGTACAATATATCCCTGTAGTGGAGTAGTGGAGTAAAATGTGACATGAAAAGAAAAGAATCAGGAAAATGCAAGTACAAGATACTTTTCTTAAGTCGAAAATACTAAAACAACAGCACTAAAATACTCAGTGACAAGTAAATGCTTCATGTCTGTTGACTGTAAAAATCTTACTTTTTAAAGTAAATAAAGCTATGAGATAAATGTACTACAGTAAATGTATTTAGAAGTATAAAGTATCAGTTTTTGGCATGTTTTTGTTTTTTTTCTACCTCTGTGTGTTGACGTGGCGCGCTCTCTGGTAGATTCCCGCCCTGGCAGCAGCCGGCTTCAGGGTGTTGGCTCTGGACATGAAGGGATACGGAGAGTCCACAGCGCCCCCAGGTGACCTACCAATCAAAAACACATCTTAACATTTCCAAATAATTCAGAGATAAATAAAATAAAATAAATGTGTCTTTTTTTTTTTTTTCCACTGACAGACATCGAGGAATATTCTCAGGAGCAGATTTGCAAGGTACAAATTCACCAACTTACTTTTCACAGTATGACAATTATTATTTATGCACCCATAGAATAATATTAAATGCTGTAAAACATTTTACTCTTTTACAGGATTTAATCACATTTTTGGACAAAATGGTGAGTAAACAGCACTTTACGCACATTAATGTTAAGTGATTTTTTTGGGTGTTGTAGTGTTGAATAGTCCAGACTCAGTGGCAACAAACTCAGATTTTTGCTTAAAAAAATGTTTATTTGATTTGTAATAAAATAAATTGCCAAATAGTTTTACAAGAATGTCTGCAGCAATATGTTGATTAATAGACTGATTGACAGGCAATTAACTGCCAACAATTTTTGATTTTTTTTCCCCTGTATTAAGGGGAAAAAAAGTATTTAAGTTGTTTTGGTTTCATTTTTTCATTTCTTGAAATAATTTTGAGATTTTCTCTAAATAACTGAAGGATTTCTTGGATGTTTTTTTCCAAATAATTTTGAAAATTTTTTAAATGCTTCTTTCCTTTTTTTAAAAAAATAATTTTGAGTTTTCTGGGTGTTTTGTGTGTGTGTGTTTTTTTTAAAAAAAAGATTTTTCTGCATGAGGTAATTGTATTATTAATACTTTAGTATACTTCCATGATTATACTTTTACTTAAGTAACATTCTCAATGCAGGACTTTCATCTGTAACAGATTGCTTTTTCAACGTGGTATTAATACTTTTATTTAAGTAATACATTGTTACACAAATAGTTTGTATTTGATTGCAAAGTGAAATTAAGGTACAGGTGTTTTGCTCACATGTGTTTGTTGTCCATGTGGCCTCTCGCAGTCGATACCGCGGGTCACCCTGGTGGGTCACGACTGGGGCGGCGCTCTGGTGTGGACGCTGGCGAGTTGGTACCCTGAGAGAGTCAGGTAAACACAGATTCAGGGACGCTCCACAAATAATTCATCATGCAGTAACACGTGTTTGTTGTTGTGTGAAGTGCGGTGGTGTCCCTCAACACTCCGATGTTCTCCGTGGATCCCTCTGAGAGTTTTTCAGAGAAACTGAAGGCGATTCCCATATTTGACTACCAGCTCTACTTCCAAAAAGTGGTGAGTCTGTCTTTAGCACACTTACGCATTAATCATCCTGTCGAAGTACATTTATATACTTTTACTCTAGTCGGGCTTTCAATGCAGGCCTTTTGCTTGCAGTGGAGTACTACCGCAATGTGGTATTAGTACTTCTATTTCAGCTGAAGATGTCAATACTTCACCTGCTGGTTTCTGGTTTTATGGCGCCCTCTGGTGGACATTAGCAAGAAGTACAATCTGAGCTGCAGACAAACACACAAATTATAACATATTTACAGTTTGTTCCTCTAATTTTAATATTTTAATGTAAATGTATTATGTAATATACCAATTATATAACTTATTTCAAAATACTACATGTATGTTTTTCTATTTGTTGTAATAATCCCTTGTCCTGCGTTTATTTATTTATTTAGCCTATTGCCAGCAGATTTATTGATATTGACTCTTAAACCACAAGTTTTTTTTATTTTTTATTTATTTACATATTTATTTATTTTTTGACAAGCTATATTTGTTGATATTGGCTCGTAAACTGAAACAGTTTTTAATTAATTAATTTATTTACCAGCTATACATATTACCATTGACTTCTTAAACATTTTTTTTTATCCTTCTAGTATTAATGGACTGATGCACTATGACTGTGCACTGATGTATTATCTAATAGACCTACCTTTTTTTATGTAATTTATTTTAAAAGTTTTATTTTAATTTTTGAAATGGCTAAGCACCTATATGTTACATGTTATTAATTATTATTATTATTATTACTGTTTTGCCATCTATATTTACTGATATTGACATGGATCATATTGATTTGTTGTTGTTGTGCTAACCACGTTATGTGATATTTATTTGTACTCATCATCATCACCACCATCACCATCAAGTAAAAGGTACAGCACAGTTAAAAAAAAACAAAAAACATAATTATAATAATAACGTGTGTGTGTGTGTGTGTGTGTGTGTGTGTTGTAGGGCGTAGCCGAGGCCGAGCTGGAGGGAGACTTGGAGAGAACGTTCAAGATTTTCTTTTTCAGCAGTGCTGAAGCTGTGAGGATACGCACGCACGCACGCACGCACGCACGCACGCACGCACGCACGCACGCACGCACGCACGCACACACCATGCAGAATAAGTTGTGTGAAACAATCTGAGTAAATGAGTGTTTCCTCTCAGGCGCAGCGTCCTGCTCTCAGCACTGCAGGAGTCTGTGCTCGAGGTGAGACTCGATCCTAAAAACACATATCAAAACGTTCACAGACTCTTTTTTAAAGGACTTTTTTGGGGTTCTATTTCTGTTTGGGAAATTTTATTGCATTTTTGCATTTTTATGTTCTTTTTAAATTTTTCTTTAAATAATGTTGAGTGAATTTAGGTTTTTGTTTCTTTAACATTTTTTTAAATATAATTTTGTATTTGAAAAAAAATCATAATTTTTTTTTTAATTTAGGGGGAATATTTTTTCATTTTATAACAATTCTAATTTTGGGGGGTATTCTTTCACATTTTTAAAAATACTTTTGAGTCTGTTAATAACTGTGCATGTGTGTGTATGTGTGGTGTGTGTGTGTTTATGTGTGTTACAGGTGGTCTGTTTGTGGGTCTGCCGCAGCAGATTCCCCGCAGCTCCATGCTGACGGAGGCCGATCTGCAGTTTTATGTCAGCCAGTACAGAGAGCGAGGCTTCAGGTCGTTCACAAAACTTCATTCACATTTCATCCAGCTTTCTCGCTCTTGCACAAAATTTTTGTCTAAAACTGAAAACATGTTCACTGTGTACGGAGACAGATTTGTGTCAAAATTACTCATGTGAACAGATCAACACTTCGTGTGTGTCATCTGTAAATATAGACAACTTCCAGAAATACCCCCCAAAAAATGCCAACTAGAATATTTTGCAAATATAAAACAGAAATACACAAATTTTACGAATAAAGACAAAAAATACCCGTAAATGCATTTATATGTAATTTACAAATGAATGATTTTTAAAAAATAAATAATTTAGAGAGTTAGTTATTTATTATTATTATCATTACATTCATTCATCCATTCATTTTTTAAATTCATTTTGAGTTTTGAGTATTATTTTCCTTTTAAAAAAATATTTTTAAGTTTTTGATATTTTTTTTAATCATTGAGGTTTTGGATATTTTTTCCATTTGTTTTTAGCAACTCTGTGTTGTTTTTATTGTTGTTGTTTTTTTTCTTTTTCTAAGTTTTTGTTCTTTCTAGGGTTAGGGTTTCTGATTCTGTTTTTATTTCCTTTAAATCATTTTGAGTTTTGGGGATATATTTTTCTTTTTTTTTCATATAATTTTGAGTTTTTTGTTGGTCTTTTTTTCTCATTTTTATAAATTAAAACGTTTTCTTTTGTGAATCTTAGTTATATATTTGTTGATTTGCAATTAACACACTTTTTATTTATTATTCTTTTTTTGGAATTTGTGGATTTGCAGATTTATTTTAAATTATTGAAATATTTGAGTTGATATATTGTTTTTGCATTTGTGGAAGTTGTTTTATATTCACAGATTACACATAGCTGCTGTTGCCTGCTTTTGTTTTTTGTAATATATATACATATTAAAAATTGACATGTATGTAAAGCACTTTGTTGTTGTTTTTATTTCACAGGAGACCGTTGAACTGGTACAGAAATGGGGACGCGAACTGGAGGTGGATGTGTTCTCATCCCACTGGGAAGGTTTGTGACACACTGAACAAACAAAAAGCTGCACACACACTAAAACTGTCTTTCTACCTGCAAGCTTTTTCTCACAAAATGACGACAACAACAAAAACAACAACAACAACAACATAAAGGCCCCAGTTTTTCTCGGTTGTCCTTTTTCTGCAGCTGAAAGAGTGTGAATGTGCAGCGTCAGACTCACCTGCTGCTCTCTGTCCTGAGCTCCTGCAGCAGCTGCAGCCCGATTAGCTCTGGACCTCAGTTACCAAATTAAAAGCAGCTGCTCTGCAGCAGATTGTTGTCACAGTGATTTTGTTTCTCCATCAGATGAAAATCACTTTCAAGTCAAATTTAGCAGCTTTGAAGGACAACTCTGGTGGTGCTGTCCCACTTCCTGTTTGGGACTTTCACATCAAAGGTCACTGTATGGACATACATTTGTCCCAAAATGATCTGAGGGAACAGAATAACAACAATCTGTGTCAATGTGGACTCTGTGAATGAGTATGGGAGTAACAAAAATAATCCCCTGTGTGTGTGTGTGTGTGTGTGTGTGTGTTAGCTGCTGATGCCGGCGCTGATGGTGACGGCAGGTAAAGACCCGGTGCTGCTTCCGGCCCTGACCAAAGGGATGGAGGACATGGTGAGAGATGATTATAGATTTTTGGAAATTAATTTGAAGGAGGTATTTTTCTTTTTTGTATAACTTCTGTAAATATTTTTAAGGATGTTTTTCTTATTATTTTTTTCTCTTTTTCCTGTTTTTTAAAAATAATTTTGAGTTTTAGGGTGTTTTTAAAGATTTGTCTGCATTGGGCACTTTAATTTTTAATACTTCAGTAAAGAAAGATAAAAGACAGAAAATGTTTACACAGATGCCTGTGTGTGTGTGTGTGTGTGTGTGTGTGTGTGTGTATCTGTGCACTGCAGATCCCCAACCTGAGCAGAGGACACATTGAGGACTGTGGACACTGGACTCAGATGGAAAAGCCAGCGGAGACAAACCGCATCCTGATATCATGGCTTGCAGAGGCGCTCAGGGAGGCCAGAGACGTTACCATGGCACCCAAACTGTGAGGAGCCATAAACAGCTAATCAACGAATTGATTAGTGGAAGAAAATTCATTCACAGCAACGCCTTTTTTTAAAAAAAATAAATATATATAATCCAGGGTTCCCATGTCTTCATGAACAAAATGTCAAAACTTTTCCATGACTTTTCAAGGACCCAATTTTTTGTGTTTTCTATAAAAATCAGTGTAAAAATCACCTACAATACAATGACAAAGAGACATAAAATCACTTAAGAAAAAAACAAAATGTCCAAAAAAGACACAAAATGACTCTAAAAGGACACTATGTAATCACAAGGACACAAAATGACTAAAAGAAGAGAAGAAATGACCAAAAAATTAGACAGGACAACCACAAAGTGACACAAAATAACCAAAAAAATCATGCAACTACTTCAAATAAACTTCAAAAACATAACAGAAGCAAACAATTAAAACAGGCATACCTTTATTTTTTTAGAGCTCAACAGTGGCACTCAGAATATTGCAACTATTTTAATTTATTAATTTATTCTAAAATATAAACAATACCATTAATATCCTCTGGAATTAATTCCAAATATAAAAGTCGCTGTGAAAATGTGAAATAATCCTAAATACATGCAAACTTTCTCTTATCATGTTTTGACTTCAGCTTAAAAGCTCATGGGATGTTCTTTCTGGTAAATGTATGTAAAATATTACATTTTGATTTCTTGTAATACACGAACTTTTCTAAGAATT
>NW_024648662.1:0-290 GCF_008729295.1 Plectropomus leopardus
AAATCTTTGAAAACTGTTTATTTAATGTGTTCATTTTTTCTCTTTTAAATGAATTATTATTTTATTGTTACAATGATTATGATTATTGTTATTATTGTTTATTATTGCTTGTATATTTGATTAATTTTTTATTTTTATTTTTTTCAGTTTTTAGGTAATTTTCTCGAACTTTTTACTATTTTCTTGCCAACTTTGGGGTTTTTTCTTCTTTACTTGCTGATTGCTTCCAGTGTTGTTTTGAAAACATCTGTCTTTTTCTTTACACCAAAATAAATAAATGAATAAAAAGA
>NW_024648663.1:0-257 GCF_008729295.1 Plectropomus leopardus
TATATTTAAATTAAAAAGAAATGTTACAAAATTATCATATTATTGTCCTAATATTATTGTTATATTGTCATTATTATTATTATTATTTTAAGGTTTTTTTTCTTTTTTATAAAATATTTGGGTCATTTCCTATGAAGTCCCTTATTGCCTTCTTTTTTTTTTTACGTTATACTCCAAAAACAAGAGCAAAACGGGTTCAGGCTGAAAACGTTTTCCCTTTAAGCTCATAGTTTTGATTTCACGGCACACTGACAGGT
>NW_024648664.1:0-238 GCF_008729295.1 Plectropomus leopardus
TAACGTTAACTGAAAAACATGAAGAAACAGTGGGCTGAAGTGGGGCAAAAAAATGTTTAAAAAAAAAAAAAAAAAAACGATAACTGTCCATCATATTTTTGTAGGTTATGTCTTTTATCTGAACCACAGTTCAAAATCTGATTCTTTACAAGGACAGAAAACAGCGAAAAACAGCAATGGATCACATGAAAATGTTTCAAATCTTTGCTCAAAAATGATTTGTTTATCCAGTGCAATT
>NW_024648665.1:0-842 GCF_008729295.1 Plectropomus leopardus
AAATAAAGTCTGCTTGATTGCTGCTTCACTGTCGTGTTGGTCCGCCTACTCCGTCGCTCCACTTCGAGCAGCACCGAGAAAAGACGAGTTTGAGGCCGAGAAAGAAAAGATTTTATCCAGTGAATAATTTAGAGGTGAAAGCAGGCTGAGATTCCACTGTATTGTACAGACAAGAGCGTGTAATATTAATGAGCGGAGACGTTAGAGGTTACTTCTCTTCTCTCCTGCTGTGCTTCATCTCTTCAGTGTCGGGCCCTCCCACAGGAAGCCGCACAAAACAGATTTTCGGGTCAAACCTGCAGAACTTCACTGACACGATGGGACAGTGTGACTTTTAAAGGGCTTTTTCAGTTAAAGACAGAAAATAAGAGTCAGTGTCACTGTGCAGTGAGTCTTAGAAGTCAGTCTGTGTTTTAAACAGAACAACAGAAACATTGTTTTTTTTAAAAAGTTGCAGCTTTTTTTAACCTCTCAGGGAGAAAGACTTAACACACGATGAAGAGTTAAAAAACAAATCAAAATCAATGCAGAAAAAACAGATTTAACCCCTGACATATCCCAATCTGTGATCATTTTAAAACATTTTTTTCATGTAGTAGTATTGAAAATCTTAAAAAGATAAAAAAAAAAAATCTGAAAATATAGTGGCATCATTACAAAAAACAGGAATTTAAAGGGTCAACATTCTGTAAATTAATGAGTATTTGATAGTAATTATTAGTACTGATGTAAGTTAAACATAATCACATTAATGTATATATTAATGTATAATATTTGATGTGTTTTTTTGTGCAAAAAAAGAAGCTTGAAGTGCTTTTTGTGCACAGAGCAGTGGAGTGTGT
>NW_024648666.1:0-401 GCF_008729295.1 Plectropomus leopardus
GCTTTGTTTTACCGCTGCTGCTTTGTCCTTGTTTTAGGTGCTGCTTTGTCCTTTTTTTAGGTGCTGCTTTTGGTGCTATGCGTTCTGTTTTTGCTTTTCCTGTTTTTCTTTGCTTCTGCACCAAGGTTTTAATCACCATTAATTCACCCATTTTAATGTAGTGATTGAATAGTGGGGTTAGATCCCTCCCCACATTTGTTTGTTTCTTTTGTTTTTGTTCTCATTAGTTACTTATTTAGTTTCTCTGCCTGTTTGCCTAATTTGTTATCTAATTTCTTCGGTTTTGATATTTTGGTTGGGCAGAGGGTTATTCTTTCAGTATTTGTCTTTATTTCTTTCATTTGTGGTTGGTAGTTTGTATTGTTTAGTTTCTGATTTGTATATAAGTTTTGGATATTTCT
>NW_024648668.1:0-215 GCF_008729295.1 Plectropomus leopardus
GCGATGGCCTACGTCGCCCCCGGCCGATCGAAAGGGAGTCGGGTTCAGATGCCCGAATCTGGAGTGGCGGAGATAGGCGCCGCGAGGCGTCCAGTGCGGTAACGCAAACAATCCCGGAGAAGCTGGCGGGAGCCCCGGGGAGAGTTCTCTTTTCTTTGTGAAGGGCATGGCGCCCTGGAATGGGTTCGCCCCGAGAGAGGGGCCCGTGCCCTGGA
>NW_024648669.1:0-217 GCF_008729295.1 Plectropomus leopardus
GCCTCTCTGTTCTCCTCAGTTTGAGTCTGATGAAGCTGTGAGGACTGACCACCGACACACTGATGGTCTCTAAAAAATTCATACAAAGTGAATCTTTGGTCACAAACACTGCAGCTGAAGCTGTTGTCTCCTTTGTGGGTTTTCATGTGTTTGTATAAAGTTCCACTCTGTGTAAAACATTTCTGACAAACTGAGCAGCTGAATGGTTTCTCTCCTG
>NW_024648670.1:0-821 GCF_008729295.1 Plectropomus leopardus
GCGCAGACAGAGCGCAGACAGAGCGCAGACAGAGCGCAGACAGAGCGTCACTGTCGCACTGAAAGAAACCTACAAAGAAAATGTTCTTCTTTCTTCACATTAAAAGAAAAAACAACTTAATTTCTTCAACAGCCATAATATATAAAAAATCTATAAAAGATGATCAGATGTTATTGTTCTCCTTCACTGATTCAGGTTTTTGGTCAAAAACAGCTGATAAATACAGTGAAAAACTTTTAACTTACATTATATAAGTTACAGCAGATTTTCTCAGTGGCTGCAAATATGCAGAAAAAATAAATGCAATTGTGCACTAAATATTAAAATTTAAGTCAAACATTTTGGACGATTTAGGTAATTTATTAGTATTTAATGTATTTACTTTTAACCCTCGTGTTGTCCTTGGGGTCAATCTGACCCCAAATCAAATCTTTTGCCATTAAAATGTGTTTTTTATAAACAAGGTCTATTTGCCCTAAATTCCAAAACGAGGGGAAAGATGTGTGGTAATGTGTTGACTGAAGAAAGACTAAAGGTGTAACACAGACTTCAATTTATACAACCTGCTTTAAATAACAGTCAAAACAGGGCGGGGTCACAATGACCCCAGAGGACAAAAGGTGTGTGGCGATCAGGAGGGGTGAATGTGTTGGAGGACTTGATCTCAGTGTTTTTATTTTGGGATTTTATATTTATTTTATTTTATTAATTTTATTCTCACTTTGATTTTTATTCATTTTTACTGGTAAATGAGTCTTAGCAGTTTTATTTATATAGATTTATTTGATAAATTATAATTGTTACATTTATATTAATTAATA
>NW_024648671.1:0-234 GCF_008729295.1 Plectropomus leopardus
CACAAAATTTGTCATAAAATGCCATACTATAGCATGTCGAAAAATTGACAAAAAAGTCATCACTCCAAATATCAAAAAAAGTCATATTATAGCATGTTTAACACGTTTATAGTGTAGAATGTCAATAAAACGGTCCAAAAAGTCAAGATTTTAAATGTTTTACAGCCTTGCAAATTTTGTTGAAAAAGCCATACTATAGCATGTCGAAAAATGATCAAAAACATCATTGCTCCA
>NW_024648672.1:0-1288 GCF_008729295.1 Plectropomus leopardus
TTTCTAGTGATCAGAGTTGATGTCGTATAGCGAAGCTTTAATGCCAAATTTCTAAATTCTACGTCACCGTTCAGTACGCATCCACGCTTTAGACGGTCACGTATTTCCCCCACTATCATCCATAATTAATCATTTACATCACCTGAACATACATCACTTAGGTTCCCTTTCATGTGTTCACTGCCCTTTATATGTCAAACTATTTCATCTATTTACTCTTCATTTTATTAGCCTAAATAAATTATTCTCATTTATCGCCAAGTTGTTGTCTGTGGATATTATTTCATGATAGAAACAAGATCAATGTATACAGGATAAACGGTACAGATTATGAGATTGATTAAAGTAATGACATGTCTTAACACTGTCACAATTTAAGATTTAATTTCTCCTGAATGGAGAATGGTGCCCCTTTTACTTTAACGAGTGCAAAATCCAAATTCTAACGTAGTTATTACTAACCGCTACAATGGAAAATCCCTCTTTAGCTGCGAAAGTTAGCAAGCCCCCTGTAGCCGGTGCGGACCAACATAGCGTCGCCTCTGCTAGCCATCCCCAGGCAACCCCCGGTGCAGCCGGGAGGCTGGGTGACTGTCCGAGCGAAGCATAGTAAGCCAAAGCCCACGGTACACCACCCACCCCCCCTTCACGTTTCAAATAAGCACTCCCCGCTAAGCAGCACACCGACCGAGGACACAACCCTGGTCATTGGTAGCTCTATTTTGCGAAACGTGATGTTAGTGACACCAGCAGCTATAGTCAAATGCATCCCTGGGGCCAGAGGGGGCGACGGTGAGTCAAATCTAAAGGTGCTGGCTAAGGCTAAACGTAAATACAGTAAGACTGTTATTCACATCGGCGGCAATGACACCCGGTTATGCCAATCGGAGGTCACTAAAATCAACATCGAGTCAGTGTGTGAGTACGCAAAGACGATGTCGGACACCGTAAACTTCTCTGGACCCCTCCCCAATGTGACCAGTGATGACATGTTTAGCCGCATGTCAGCACTCAACCGCTGGTTGTCGAACTGGTGTCCAGCAAATGATGTGGGCTTCGTTAATAATTGGCACGCTTTTTGGGGTAAACCTGGTCTTATCCGGAGGGACGGCATCCATCCCACTTTGGGGATGGATGCCGTCCCTCCGAGTTTACTAGAAGCCCAAAGCCATGACATCCCAGAATTGGGACCAGGGTGCAGAGTCACAGTCTTACACGCTTCTCTGAGCTTCCTCTAGCACAGTCACACACCCATAATGTAAATGTTATAAAAACGGTATCTGTCCCC
>NW_024648673.1:0-12075 GCF_008729295.1 Plectropomus leopardus
GTCGATGGTAAGGGAGAGTCTCAGAGGAATTCACTGGAGGACAGCTTCAGGCTGGAGCAGAGGCCCAACTCCATGACGGGGTAACCACGCTGCACACAACCTCTTAAAGAATCTCTGCTGTTGTTTCTGTTTCTTGTTTCTCTGTTTCTTCCTCCTGTCAACATCATCGCCGCTTGTGTGTCCCGTCAGTCTGATCCCCGTGTACCCCGGGGAGTCGGCGGCTCCCATCCGCACAGCCAAAGCAGAGCGCCGACATCAAGAGAGGCTCCGTATGCAGAGCCCTGAGCTGGCTGTGGCCCCCGACAAGGACCTGTCCCCCGCTGAGAAACGAGCTCTGGAGGCTGAGAAGAGAGCAATGTGGAGAGCAGCACGGTAAATACAACACAACATGTTTGAAACAACAACCCCACCACAATTTAAATTTAAAATCTAAAAAACACTTCCCTCAGTGGCAGAATGTAAAAAAAACTTCAGAATAACTAGAGATCCTTTTCAAACAAAATGTAATGAACTAGAGTAACTTCTGGCTGAGGCACTGGGGCAAACAGGGACATTGTCCTCACAGTGTCTCCTGCAGCAGCTCACGGTAACCCACTTTGCAACTTTGATCTAATATTAAACATTTTCAGCAGTGGGTTTACACTTGCATCTTTTGCCTTGCATTAATTTGGAAAAAGTGGAGAAGTTTGTTTTGTTGGAGTGTACATGTTAGAGAAAGCTTGAGCAGGTTAGTGGAAGCGTGTGGGTGTAGGCAGACAAACACCAAGCACAAACTCCAAAGATGATGCGGATTAAAAAAACAACAACAAAAAATAAAAATACGATCATGTTTTTTTCATGATTGGTTCCTTGTATTGTTGAACAAAATACCAAACACGCAAAATGTTTTTTGTTGTTTTGAAGCTCACATTTCATGCTGTGTAAATAAGAGATCGATGGTGACACTTCTGTCAGATAAACAGTTTGTCGCTCTGGTCAATAACAAGGTTCACTTTTCCTATTTGCAGACAACAACAAATAAAAGTTCACAGTTCATTCTGTGTGTGTGTGCGCGCGCGCGCGTGTGCGTGTCTGTCTGTGCGTGTCTCTCTGTCTGTCTGTCTGTGTCTGTGTCTGTATGTGTGTGTGGTTAGTCAGCCTCCTCTTAAACTGTTTTCATTAGGGGTCGACCGATATTGGATTTTCAGAGCCAATACCGATAATTAGTAGTTAATGAGACCGATAACCAATATTTGGAACCGTTATGGATTTACAAAAAAAAAGAAAATCTTTCCATCAATATTTAGAATTTGAAATTGTTTGAATGACTTTAGCAAATATTTTATCAAAACTGAAACATTCAACATCATATACAGACTTTTTTTATAAAATCAAGTTAAAATCAAATAAAAAAATGAATAAATAAAAATAGCTCCCCGAGGTTTTACAAAGTAAAAGTTCCTCCCATACTGACACTTCCTTTGCACTTTTTACTTAATGAATCTTATCAGCAATCATTAGAACAAAACGCTGATACAGATGATCAGAAAAATGCCAAATATCGGCCCTGATGACCTTCAGGCCGATAATCTGTCGACTGCCAGTTTTCATGTCTAAAAATGGGATCTTTTCTAAATGTGTCGGTGTTTTACCTTCCATTCTTTGGTTTTCTTCTCTTTTCCTGTCTCTGTGTCTTTCCTTCCTTCCTCATCTTCCTCCTTCATCCTGGTGCACTCCTGGTCCTGTCCCCTCCTCCTGTCTGTCCCCTCCCCTTGGCCCCGCGGGGCCCAGGCCCTGTGGCCTAGAGGAGGATGTTAGGCAGTATGAGCAGGACCTGGCTAAGAGGCTCTACCAGGCCAGAGTGAGGGCGTCTCAGGGCACGGCCGAGGCCCCCCAGCCCCCCACCTCCTCCTCTACCTCCTCCTCTGCAGCCTCCCAGCTCAGGTCTGCTCCGCGGCCCCAGCCACCAGGGCCAGACGCACGGCATCGTGGGGGTGTGCTGGGGTGCTTTGGCGTTGGGGTATTTTGCTAGAGGCCGAGTTCGGAAAGGTCCAAGCAAGCGCTCGCAGCAACACTGCGCCAGTGCTTCCACTGCCTTTCTCGTGCTGTTTGCTTCTGCACGTCTCCGCTGTCTCATCTGTAGCTTCCTCTGGTCCCCTCTCTCCGTCCTCTGTGATGTCTCCTCCTCTCTGCAGCACTCTTTTCATTTGCGCCTTGCAGTTCTCTTGATTTTCATACTTTTCTTTGTACTAACACACATCCCACAGTTTGCAAGCTACTTGTGAGTTGAGGGTCAGCCTACTAGCAGTAGGTCGTCCTTTTCCTGGAATGCCTCCTTTTTTTACCGTGCAGATAAATTCAACCGGTTGTTTGTCACAGCAAACCAGGACAAGGAGCACCCAATTATCAGTAGTGATCGGCACCACACCCACCTGTAGCGGTGTGTGCCTCCATCAGTTCTCTGTATTTGTTTCCTTATTTTCTGTCATTTATCTGACGGTGGTTGTTCCTCTCGTAGAATGAAGTCTCTGGAGCAGGACGCGCTGAAAGCACAGATGGTCATCGCCAAGTCTCGGGACGGGAAGAAACGCGGCACACTCGACCAGCTGACGGAGTCGCCCTCGCCTGCTCCCACACCGTCTCCCACACCTATGGAAGGTAGGAAGCTGCTGTCATTGGTCTGTTTACATGAAATGCATCTTTTAAGTCTGAACTTTGAGGATGAAGTGTTGCCATCACCAAATTCTGAATTTTTAATTTGTTAATTTAATAATTTCCTGCTAAGGGCTCAGCCATCCAGTGTCCACTGGCTGTTCCCAGAGCTCAGAGGAACAGTTAAAAATAATATAATAATAGCTTAATTTATATAGCACCATTACAAAGTGCTTTTGCAAACACAGCAAAGCAGAAACGGGTTAAATAGATGGTGAAACAGCAACAGAAAGCCAAACAGTCGTACTGAACACACGTGAGAAGAAAGTAGGCTAGAGTTAGATAGATAAGATGCACAATGACACAAAGAAATAGATGAAAAACAGAAACAATCAAAGCAATAAAACCACAAATAAAAGGAAATAAAATAGATAGAACTTAAATTAAAAGGTATAATAAATAAAAAGACATAAAATAAATATTTGACTTTGGAGTTTACTCCAAGTCAGTTATCAAATTTTATTGAGATTTTCAAGTAATTTTTATGTGCTGCTTTTCTTACCTGATGTTTTGCATTTTTGTCATTTCTGTTACCCTCCTACTTAAGATTTTTATTTTTTTTATTATATAGCAACTTTTGAAAAGAACATTTCCCTATTTACTTACAAGGAAACTGAATCCAAACCTAAATGTTTTACCTCTACTTCTCTTTGTCTCTCTGTTTCAATGACATGTCCCGTTTCTCTCCGACAGAGCTCAGTCCTCGAGGAGTAACGTCTCCGGGCCGGCTGGTAAGCACTAAACCTTTGTCCTTTATTTCCACGTCGTTGTTGGCCTGATGTTTTTCCTCTGGCCTTTGTGTCAGTGTGACTGTATCCTTTGAACGGACTCGGAGAGCCTGAATCATCAAATATTTGAACAAAGCTGTAACACTGACTGCAGTTTAATTTAAGGGGCTTTGTTTGAAAAATGCAACAAATAAGACTGTTGGTGTACGAGCTGGAAAAGGGGAAACGGGTCGATTTGCTTCAGATCACAGTTTCATTAATCCATCATTTTGCTCGTCGTCACTCCAGCCGCTCAGAGCTGAGGACACACGCAGCTGTCCATCATACGCCACAGCTGGCTGTTTGAATCACCCATCAGCCTCTCTGCCTCCCACC
Source organism: Plectropomus leopardus (assembly GCF_008729295.1). Taxonomy (NCBI): domain Eukaryota; kingdom Metazoa; phylum Chordata; class Actinopteri; order Perciformes; family Serranidae; genus Plectropomus; species Plectropomus leopardus. The sequence goes on from NW_024648673.1 coordinate 3,795, forward strand.
TCTCCTTTTTCCGCATCTCTTTCTCCTTTTCTCCTCCTCTCCTGTGACATTTCTTCATCCTCTTCTCCTCCTCTTTATACGTTGTCCCTCCCTCCTCCTGTCCTTGTTTTCCTCTCTTCCCTCGACCTCTGCTCATTCCTGTTTGCTGTCCTTCTAGTCCCTGTCGTCAAAGAAGTTTGACTACCGACAGTTTGCTGCCATTCCTTCTTCCAAACCCGTATACGACATCCAGGTATTGGCTGCATGCTGAGCTCCCGGGGCCCTCGGCCTCCTCCCTCCCTCCCCCCTGGCTTTCCCTGCTGCCTCCCCCCTCTAGTTTCTCTCCTAATCAAGAGGCATCAGTGCGACTGAAGTCTAGGGTTTGGCTCCGTGATTGATCGTACTTCCTGCTCTGCACTAAAGTGATTGGCTCACTAACTCTCACTTGAGACTCACTCGACACAAATGACACCAAACGTGCCTCACGTCTCCCTCCTGGTCTCCCACACAGCACTCACAAATGTACAGGGTTCCCACACATTTTCATGGATAAAATTCAAAACTTTTTCATGACTTTACAAGGACCCAAAATTATTATTTCTTTCTTGCCCAGCTTTTCTTAAAGATATCGGACTCAAACTGTACACATAATGTGTTCAAGGACCGTCAGAAATTTGAAAATGCAATGATAATTTCTGTTTTTACAGTTTCTTGCTGTGATAAATTGTGTTATTTTGGTGATTTTTATGGAAAACATGCCATGTAACATTTTTTAAAAAAAATTTCTTAAATAAAAATCACCCAGAAAATTTGGCAAGAGAATTTAAAGGAAATATGCCTTCCAAACCTAATTTTCTTAAAAAATAAATATTTTTTAGCTAAACTAAATTTTAGTTTTGCCCAAAAATGCCATAACGTTTTCTGTTTTTGATTTAAAAAATCGCCCAACTGAAAAAAAAAAGGATAATAATAGCCGGAATTAAAAAAAAAAAAAAATCTTCCAAAGCCACAGGGCCATAATTCTTTAAAAAATAAATTCACTATTACGTAATATTAACAGAATTTAATTTATTATACACAACATAATTTTTTTTCCTGAACTTTCAATGATTTTTACTAGTTCCACAACTTTTCCAGTTTGGGAAAATGTGATGGTGACTTTTCTAGGTTTTCCATGAACGTGGGAACCCTGAATGTAAGAGCATCTACAGCAGTAACCCTTCACACCCATCTGTCTCTCAGCTAACTAATAATCACAGACAATAACAATCACCAGCTGCAGAGACGAGTTTTTTGATCCCACTAACCACAGTTGGTTCCGGGGAAAACGGCCACAAACTCTGCATCTCATCCACTCTCACATTCACGTCCATCAGCTGTCTTGTTCCACGCATGAGTCACACATCAGGCAGAGGAATAACATCCTCCATCATGCTTCTGAAACACGGTGTCCTCCCGCGCTCTCAGGAGGCAGAAGTTGTGTAGATTTGTGTGAAACAGTCGATTCTTCTCTGTGTTGAGGAGTTCGGAGGGGAAGCAGGGAATCCCGAAATGGAGTGAGCTTGTCTCGACGTGGTCTTTTAATTGTTTTTTGGGGTCACGTTTCTGTGGTCGTATGTGTCAGATCGTGTGTGATTTGGTTGTTGCACAGTGACTTCTGTTTGTTCATATTCTCCCTTCGACGAAATTTTAATTGACTGTATGCAAGTGTTTGCATAATGTTTCCTGCATAATAACTGACAGAAGAAGAGTTGGGACCACTGCGATCTGCAAGGCGAGCGTCACATGACAGCGAGGCCTGCAAATAATGATTAGTTTCATTGTTGAGTAATCTGTTAATTATTTTTCTCTCTTTAGTTGATTCATTGCACGTCTATAAATGTCCTAAACCTAAAAATATTCAGTTTACTGTCATAGAGGAGTAAAAGAAAATATTCACATTTAAGAGGACAGAATCAGGGCATTGTTACTTTTTTTTCTTAAAAAATTACTCATTACTTAATTACTGTTAAATCAGTTCAATTATAAATTGCCGATTAACTAATAGTGGACAGTTAATGAATGAATCGTTAGCTCTAATGACAGCAGAACCTATGGCTGTAATCCAAACCTGTTTACAAATGTTAAAACAAATATTATGTGAGAGATCCTAACTAAAGACTTGAAGTAGTAAATCAAATATCATTATTTTTGGCCGAATACTTCAATATTGGTATTGAGACAATATTGTAGTGTTAACTATTGATGCACAATGAGATTTTTGAGGAGTAAAGCATAGGTATAGATGCATGTGTCCCTCTCCCCTAAAATAAATAAAACAATAAAAACTAGCTAAGGACTTTTTTTCAGTCTAAATTAAAGACATTTCCATCATAAAATGTTGCAAAAAGTAATGTGCTTGATGCTCTTAATTTCCTGATATATATAGTTGACATACTTTATCTCAAAATCTAAAACATAACAAAATAAAAGTATTATTGTTGAGGATATCTTAATTGGAGAAATATGGGATAAGAATGACACAGTTGTAGTGATGATGATCCTCAGCTTGCAGGTCGCAGTGGTCCTTTGAGTGTAGAATAAAAGCTTCTCAACACTGATAACGAGAAAACGCGATCACCGTTGGTTCGTAGTCACAGAGACGTTCACATGCTGCTTGGTTTTCTGTCGGTGACTCTTGTTGGTGCTGCACTGTTTGCTCTGTCGGCTGTCTCTTTGTGGATGTGCCTACACTACACAACAAACCCCGGAACTGATGACCTAACTTAACCTCCCTTTCCTTTAACATGCCGACCTTCTCCTGGGGGGAGTAGTCGAGTAGACGTACTCTGGCTTTTGTGGCTCTGACAGATTGGGAGCTTCAGCGCTGTCTGCTAAAGCGGCAGTGAGCGGCTGGCGCGTCCTCTGGCTGCCCGCTCACATGGTGATGGCTTCCCCCGGGTTACAGGTTACTAACACACACCCGTCGCTCAGGTATCAACTCTGTCTTCTTCTCTTCCAGTCCCCTGAGACAGCGGATGACCTGCAGTTCATCGACGACGGCTCCAGCAACCCGGGTAAGTGCTGAAGACATTCAGACTTTCACACCGTACTAAAACAGGCTTTTTGAAAGGGAGAGCTGAGAAAGCAGCATTTATTACCTTCATTTCTTCTATCCCCTTTGATTCAGGTGACTACCTGGGATAAGCAGCTCCTATTGGTAGGATCCTGTGTGCATGTGTTTTTAGGTCTGCGTGCGATTGTGCGCCTGAGTATTTATGGAAAGTGTGTGTGCTGGTTTGTGCATTTCTTCTCTAACCTGCTAGTTGTGTGGCATAACAGTAGGCTCAGGTATTCAGACAGGTGTGTTTACCTGGGCGTGCTTTGCCTGCTGCGGCCCAACACGTGAAGCAGCACCTGATGTTGAGACCAAAGTGTTAAAGTATTTGTGTCTAAACTAATGATCTCACACTAACCGCGATCCAGATGTGCATGAATGTGTTAAAAGTGTTGAAGTAGTGATTACAGGGAGCTCTAAGTGATTCTATAATCATGGTGCTCAGTATGTTTACTTGTAAACTGGGTTAAACAGGTAATACTATCACACTTTTTAGGCCATTTTTATCATTTATTGACATACTACAACTTGTCGACTTTTTTATGCAACTGTACTATGATACGTACTGTACTATGACTTTTTTTTATACGTTGCAACATTTTTTTGACACACTGTACCAGTTTTTTTGACATTTATTTTATACAATTATTTTAACATACTATATTATGATGATTTTTTCGACATACTGTACTGACATTTTTTGCAAACTATGACTTTTTTTGACATACTAAATCACAACTTGTAACTTATACGAGTTACATTTTTTAAATACCATGACTTTTTTGACATACTAAACCTACCTGCTAATTTTTGATACACTATTCTGATATTTTTGATATACTATGGAATTTTTTGACATACTATAATATGACATTTTTTACACGCTATACTATGACTTTTTTGTGACATGGAATAGTATTTTTTTTACATACTATACTATGACATTTGACAGACTATACCATGACATTTTTCGCATAATATACCATGACTTTTGACTTACTAGTATGAAATTTTTACGACAATTTCTAAGACGAAATGTGACGTTTTTGAAGCTGCAGCGAGTGAATACAGAAGATGACTATTTTAAACATGGAGTCACTTGGTGCTTCAATTTTCTGCTCCAAACTTTTGCGTCTTTCCAGCTGCTGATATGAATGTGGGGCTTCTCTTTGGTTTAAGGGACACGTTCACTTTCTCATCAGTCAGTTGCTCGACAGGACTCTTCTCCCCAGCTGCTGCTGAGGAGTGATTTGTAAATTAAAAAGAAGCTAAATTGCGGCCGTTTAACTTAAATTTCGCTGTCTGTTTTGTTGTTTAGTGCCCGCTGCAAGCCCTGAGGCAGAGGTGCCCACCCCGCTGCCTGCCACCTCAGCCCTGGAGGAGATGGCCCTGTACAGCAACAAGCGCAAACTGAGGCAGGGCCGCCGCAGCTTGGAAACCGCCGTGCCCACGTAACACGTCACAGCGAGAGAAGAAAGCCGAAGACATAATGCGAACCCACATCCATTTACGAACGCTGTGGAATACTGGTAACAAGTGCATCTGCAGGACATGCAGAGTCACCAAACACTACATACATTATCAGTAGAGCAGGATTTACTCTCCCATATATAACCACTGCAGAGACGATGGCGCTGATAGTCACCACATGTACACAATCACTTATATCCTGCGTGCCAGTCTTGCCTATACAGTCTGAGGATGAGCTGGTGAGATGCTCAACGGTCCCTTGACGGCAAGAAAGAGCTAGTTGGTTAGCTAGGATTGCTACTTGCAGACCTTTTTTTTTTTTGTTGTCGTTGGTTTTTTTTGTCGTACGCTCGGTTTACCAAGTAGAAGCTGATCTATTTTAAAATGGTAACCGAAGTTTTTAGTTTTTTACTTTTCGCACCTCGAATGATTATGCTGTTTTGTTGTTTTTTTTAAACATACTGGAAGAGAAAAGAAATGGGTCATAGCTATACTAACTTGATTATGATATTTTTAGGCTTTCAGTGAATAGATTGTGAAATGTCGGGGTTCTCGGGTGGACAGGAGTGTATATATTAATTGAGGAGGGAACATCCTGCTACCTTCACAGTCACAAAATGTGGAGAGCTTTTTAAAAAGAATAGTACATATCTTCTTTTTTTTTGCACTGCCACTGATCAGCTTTTTAAGAACGTATATCTGAAGTAATTTATTGTTTTTATTGTTTTACTCAAATTGAAGGCCTTTTATTTTTCACTGTTTTTACTCATCCGGTTCTTTTAAGGCACAAAAAGCATGACCGATGCTGATAATTTATCTGAAATAAATCGAGTTATGAGTCAGTAAGTCATAGCTTTCAACTAATGACTTTCATATCACTTGATAATATTAATCCACTTTATGATTTCACAGGCATTTTAGAGAGAAGCATATCTACAAATCAGATTGCCTGGATAAATTATAGTTGTTGCAAATCCATGTGTCAACAAGTGTTACATTCCCCTTGTAGAGAATCTGACTACACTGGAGGCAGCAGCATTTAGCATTTTTTATATATCAGGACATCAAATTTTGGAAACATGCATTTTTATTATCATAATTAATTAACGGTACTCACCTTTCCCTGTTCAGGGTGTTATTTTTTATCTTATCAATGTGAATCCTTCATTTATATCCTTGAACTATCTGGAGGTATTCCAGAGTGACGTGAAGGTAGCAGGTGTTTTATTTTTCTGTCTATGGTTAATTTAAATCTGACGCCACTGAAAAATCATTAATTATCGTGTGAATAATGTACAAATACTGAAAGGAAAGCAAACTTTGGGTTTGAAACTGAGCCAGTCTTGACCTAGATCAAGCGAGAGTGTGGGCTGCTGGTGCATCTGGGTTTAGACAGGCTTGGTATCGAGGTGCTCTCTGCATGTATATTGGTTTGTTAATGGGAGAGCCACGAGGGGCAGAACCAATTAGAAATCCCTCTCAAAACATTGTTCTCTTTCAGTTCAATGCTCGCGAACTGTCAGTTTATGTATCTGATGGGTATTTTTGCAGAATCACAGCATAGTAGCATTTGTGTTAATTTAATGTAGGGTCTCCTAATGATAGCTTTCCATGTTGCTCTCACTGACTGAAATTCAGTTTGTTTGATAACATTTGCAATGGCTGATTTCACCCTTTTTTAAACTTACAGTAGATGAAAAAATCAGATGGGTTTCACTACATTATTAATGCAGTGTTTCAAGTTTTTTTGTTTATTCTTTTGTCTTGAGTTCTCTTTGGGGGCTTTTACTTGCAAACAGGTCTGAGGGAAAGGGTCAGAAGTCCTAGGGTCAAGGGTTAGAGCTCATACAAGACTGTAACTAGTGAATTTGTACAACCAAAGAAGTCTATTTTGTGGTTCAGGAATAATAAATTTTACTTTTCATTTAAGAATCTGATCTGTTGTGTGCTGTGTTTTGTGCTTGATAAATGTACAAACTACAATGCACACATTTAACGTAGAAAACACATTATTTATTATTGTAAATGTGAGCTGACTGACTTGTTAAAGGGTCCAGCTCATCCTCATCCTCAATTCTCAGACACACGAGCAATTTAGGATTTTTCTGAGTTTTTCAAGGCACATACAGTTCTGAAAACTCTAAACACTGTATGTGAAATTTTTTGCTGTATTTTATGCTGTTTTGAGGAGTTTTCAGCTGTTTTTATGACATGTCATTTTTTGACATTTTTGCCTTACTATAGCCTTGCCTTTTTTGGTCATTTTTTCAACATGCTAAATTATAGTGTTTATGGTCGTTTTTGCACGTTTTAATGCTATGGCGTTTCTCAGCACGCCATTTTATGCTGTTTTGAGGTGTTTTCCGCTGTTTTTATGACATGGTATTTTTTGACATGTTTGCCTTACTATAGCCTTGCTTTTTTTCGTCATTTTTTCAACATGCTATATTATGGTGTTTTTGCACATTTTTGCACGTTTTAATGCTATGGCGTTTCTCAGCACGCTATTTTATGCTGTTTTGAAGTGTTTTCCACTGTTTTTATGACATGGTATTTTTTGATATTTTAGCCTTACTATAGCCTTGCTTTTTTGGTCATTTTTTCAACATGCTTTGTTATGGTGTTTTTGGTAATTTTTGCAAGTTTTAATGCTATGTAGTTTTTCAGCGCTGTATTTTATGCTGTTTTGAAGTGTTTTCAGCTGTTTTTATGACATGTCATTTTTTGACCTTTTTGCCTTACTATAGCCTTGATTTTTTGGTCATTTTTTCAACATGCTAGATTATAGTGTTAATGGTCGTTTTTGCAGATTTTAATGCTATTGCGTTTCTCAGCAGGCTATTTTATGCTGTTTTGAAGTGTTTTCCGCTGTTTTTATGACATGATATTTTTTGGCATTTTTGCCTTACTATAGCCTTGCTTTTTTCGTCATTTTTTCAACATGCTATATTATGGTGTTTTTGCACATTTTTGCACGTTTTAATGCTATGGCGTTACTCAGCACGCTATTTTCTGCTGTTTTGAGGTGTTTTCAGCTGTTTTTTTGACATGGTATTTTTTTGGCATTTTTGCCTTACTATAGCCTTGCTTTTTTTGTCATTTTTTCAACATGCTATTTTATGGTGTTTATGGTCGTTTTTGCACATTTTAATGCTATGGCGTTTTTCGAGAGGCTATTTTATGCTGTTTTGATGTGTTTTCAGCTGTTTTTATGACATGTCATTTTTTGACATTTTTGCCTTACTATAGCCTTGCTTTTTTCGTCATTTTTTCAACATGCTAAATTATAATGTTTATGGTCGTTTTTGCACATTTTAATGCTATGGCGTTTTTGTAGAGGCTATTTTATGCTGTTTTGAAGTGTTTTCCGCTGTTTTTATGACATGGTATTTTTTGGCATTTTTGCCTTACTATAGCCTTGCGTTTTTGGTCATTTTGTCAACAAGCTATATTATGGTGTTTTTGGTAGTTTTTGCATATTTGCCAAATTCCAAAAAATGGCATGTCCCAAAAAGAGCTTTTAACACCTCAAAACAGCATAAAATACAGCGCTGAAAAACTACATAGCATCAAAACTTGCAAAAAGTACCAAAAACACCATAATATAGCTTGTTGACAAAATGACCAAAAAAGCAAGGCTGAAAACACCTTAAAACAGCAGAAAATAGCGTGCTGAGAAACGCCATAGCATTAAAACGTGCAAAAATGTGCAAAAACACCATAATATAGCATGTT
>NW_024648674.1:0-455 GCF_008729295.1 Plectropomus leopardus
AGTGAAAACAGAGATGAAGTCAGCAGCTGCAGTCCACACAGGAAGTACTGCAGAGAGCACCGAGCCTCAGCCTTCTACATCATCAGAAGCAAAAAAGCCAAAGAGGTCACTGGGAAGCTTTTTCAAAGGAAGTGAGGCTACCCCTTCAACTGCACCCATTGTGTCATCTGAGCAAGCAGTAGAAGCAGAGCTGAGCAGCTACTTAGTGTCTCCTGTGCAGGATAGTGAGAGAAATCCACTAGACTGGTGGAGGGAGCATCAGGTACACTTTCCCACTCTAAGTAAAGTGGCAAAAAAGTACCTTTGCATACCAGCCACTAGCTCCACATCCGAGCGGGTTTTCAGTTCTGGAGGAAACATTGTTATATGCCTCAGATCCTGCCTGAAACCTGAAATGGTAAACATGCAAGTGTTTCTTAGCAAGAACCTGGAGTAAACACTAGTGCATAGAGTAG
>NW_024648675.1:0-299 GCF_008729295.1 Plectropomus leopardus
AGTGAGTGACCTGCAGTGAGTGAGGGGTTTGACTCTGTGCAAGTCAGCCTGTGAAAATCAGTCAGGCCTTGATTCCCTGCAGTGCGGGGGATGGTTTCTTCTAGCTGACGATGGTCGTTAGCACATGACACATTGAGCTAAGGGGTTGCTAACTTCTCATACCCAAGATGCTGTATCTGATTTAGACTGACTGAAACGTGGCTTATTCCCCCATCCTGGGTTTAACAAGTAGCACACACTGCTTATCTTGGGTAGTACAACATCCCTGGATTATTGGGAAGAACACCCTGAAATTGTAC
>NW_024648676.1:0-200 GCF_008729295.1 Plectropomus leopardus
ATGTAGTGGATCTTGACATATTATTTGGGAGGCCATTTTAAAGTTGCATTTGCTGTTTTAAATCTTACAGTCACTTAAAAAATGCTTTGTTTCTCAGCGCAGTGTTAAGCATGCATACACGTTTGCCCCCATTAAATGTTTTATAGGTTAGAGAACTATTTATTTTCATATATAAGTTCAAACTGATTTATGACCAAACC
>NW_024648677.1:0-484 GCF_008729295.1 Plectropomus leopardus
TGTTGTTTGCTGTTGCTGTTGTTGTTGCTGCTGTTGTTGTTATTGTTGCTGCTGTTGTTGTTATTGTTGCTGTTGCTGTTGTTGCTGTTGCTGTTGCTGTTATTGTTGTTGTTGTTGCTCTTGTTGCTGTTGTTGTTGCTGTTGTTGTTGTTTGCTGTTGCTGTTATTATTGTTATTGCTGTTGTTGTTGCTGTTGTTGTTGTTTGCTGTTGCTGTTGTTGCTGTTGTTGCTGTTGTTGTTGTTGTTGCTCTTGTTGCTGTTGTTGTTGTTATTGTTGTTGTTGCTGTTGTTTGCTGTTGTTGTTTGCTGTTGTTGTTATTGTTGATGCTGTTGTTGTTATTGTTGTTGTTATTGTTGTTGCTGTTGTTGTTTGCTGTAGCTGTTGTTGTTGCTGTTGTTGTCATTGTTGTTGCTGTTGATATAGTTGTTGCTGTTGTTGTTGTTGTTGTTATTGTTGTTATTGTTGTTGTTGCTGTTGTTGTT
>NW_024648678.1:0-582 GCF_008729295.1 Plectropomus leopardus
GTCATACACGTCATTGTACTTGATGCTAATGATAACGCCCCAGTTTTTACTGAGGCCGTATATACAGCCACGTTACCGGAAAACTCACCAATGAAAACTTCAGTTATCACTGTAAGAGCATCAGATGCAGACGAAGGTTTAAATGGAGAAGTTACATATGAATTTAGCCGACTGTCTGATAGATCGCGAAAGCTTTTTTCACTTGATGAGAAAACTGGAGAAATCAGTGTGACAGGTGAGATAGATTATGAAGAGCGATCAAAATACGAAGTGAATGTTGAGGCCAAAGACGGTTATGGTCTCTCTTCCGAAGCCAAAGTTATTATTGAAATCACTGATGTGAATGACAATGCCCCGATAATATATCTAAAATCACTGTCTAACCCCATACCTGAGAACGTGTCACCTGGTACAGAGGTGGGCATCATTAACGTGCAGGATAGAGACTCTGAGACTAACAGACAGGTCCGCTGCTCCATTCAGCAAAACGTCCCTTTTAAGTTGGTTCCTTCTATTAAAAACTATTATTCTCTGGTGACCACAGGACAACTGGACCGTGAAGTAGTGTCTGATTACAACATT
>NW_024648679.1:0-406 GCF_008729295.1 Plectropomus leopardus
AAACCAAAAATGAATGGCCATGACCTTTGACCCATAAAGCTGCACTGTATTAAATACCAACATGACTGAAGGATATCACAAAATGAGCTCGGGGACACTAAAAACCACTGACAGTGGGCACAGTTTATCACTGTATCTATAAATGCAAATTAAGACTTAACTATGCAAAGTGAAAGCCAGAGATCAGCAAAATCCAGAAACACTGCCAACTTCCCCGGACCTGAGCTCATCTGTCACGTCACAGTGAATATTAAGAAAAGTTATAATTGTGTTCACATTATAGCCTTTATTTTAAAAAGCTACAATGGCAACATTTCTGGTGCCAATTTACTAAACAATGAGAAGCTTTACTGAATAGATACATTTTTGTATTAGATATTTTTCTCTTTACAAAATGCACCTTTCT
>NW_024648680.1:0-300 GCF_008729295.1 Plectropomus leopardus
CCTGCTGTGATGGTTTTGAGATGAGGTGTTGGTGGCTCATCACCATTACAATGCCCATCAAAAACACTAACATACCAGTTAAACTTTAAGTGCTAAAGAAAGGTCTTAGTTCACAATACTGGAATTTAAAGTCCTGTAAAGCTGAGTGTCATTGTGAACTTATCGTTTTATTATATTATTTATTATGTGCCTTTCACTTCATGCACACTCTTTGTGCACTGTGACAATGCTGCATGCCAGTGTGTGTAGTATATGTTATAGACTGTGGTCATTAAAAAACAAACATCTTTGAATGGGGTC
>NW_024648681.1:0-529 GCF_008729295.1 Plectropomus leopardus
CCACCAACAACAACAACAACAACACAACACACCACCAACAATAACAATAACACAACACACCAACAAAAACAGACAACACAACACACCACCACCAAGAACAACAACAATAACAATAACAACAACACACCACCAACAACAACACAACACACCAACAACAACAACACACAACAACACAACACACCACCACCAACAATAACAACACACAACACAACACAACACACCACCAACAACAACAACACCAACACCCAACAACACAACACACCACACCGCCAACACCAATAACACACAACACACCAACAAAAACACACAACACAACACAACACACCACCACCAACAACACACCACCAACAACAACACACCACCAACAATAACAACACAACACACCAACAAAAACACACAACACAACACACCACCAACAACAACAATAACAACAACACACCACCAACACCAACAATAACAACACAACACACCACCAACAACACACAACAACACACCACCACCACCAACAATAACAATAACACAACACACC
>NW_024648682.1:0-216 GCF_008729295.1 Plectropomus leopardus
GTTTTCAAAAGAATGGTTTGTAAAGCAATTTTTGAAGGGTACAAACAGGAGTACGTTTTTTGTTGTTGTTTTTTCTTTTTTTTTTTACATTTGAAAGGTAGCTTAAATTGATGAGCATGTAGGTTCGGCATATATAAGCATTTTGCTGCTGCCTAAACCTCTTCAGTCTCTACATCATACACAGACTGTTTTTGTTTATACTGATGATACTGTTGG
>NW_024648683.1:0-285 GCF_008729295.1 Plectropomus leopardus
TCCAGTGTGCGTATGGGTACCAGCCTCCTCTGTTTCCTGCCCAAGAGAGGGAGACGGCCTACCCCTCGGTGGAGGACTTTATTCGTCGTTGCCGCCAGACCTGGAACCGAGCCCGGACCACGTTGTTGCGGGCCGCGGGTCGCTACACCTTGACGGCTAATCGACGCCGATCCCAGGCTCCCCCCTACCAGGTGGGTCAACGGGTTTGGTTGGCTACCAAGGACCTTCCGCTGAGGGTGGACTCCCGCAAGCTGGCTCCTAAGTTCATCGGTCCGTTCCCTATTG
>NW_024648684.1:0-7489 GCF_008729295.1 Plectropomus leopardus
TTGAAAAGAGATTGTGAATACAAAAAATATTTTTTAAAAAAAGGAGGATATAAATACAGAAAACAGAAAAGGAGATCATTTCATTATTTAAAAGGACACTATAAATACAAAAAATGTGAAAAAAACATTAAAACATAAAACCAAAAATGTAGAAAGGGAGAACATAGACATAAAAATATGACCTGGATTTAAGTCAGTACACTAAACTCGTTATTGCACAAACTGTTATTATATCGTATCTTATTACATCGTACGTTATTACATCGTACGTTATTACATCGTACGTTATTACATCGTACATTATTACATCGTACGTTATTACATTGTACGTTATTCAGTGTGTCTCAGGTCGATTTGCATCATGAGGTCATTCGAGTTTATTCTCTCCTGCTTCAGTGAGACAAAGAGGATTTCTGTAAAAAACTAGCCCTTAGAGTGACCCCGTCTCTGTGTGCGTCCCGTCAGGACGGCGTGGACGGCGGAGACCTGGTGAATGGCGTGGCTGAGCGGAGCTCCAAGGAGCCGAGCCCCGGCGCCTCGCCGACCGCCGGCAGGAAGAGTAAGACCAGCCAGGCGTCCACGCTGCCGTCCAGGAACCAGGACTCGTCCTCACAGCTGGAGGGACTGCTGCACCGCAAACACGAGTGGGAGGGGCACAATAAGAAGGCGTCCAACAGGTAAAGACGCTCCACCACAGCTGATGCCACGCTCTGCGTCCATCAGCTGATCGGCTGCTCTCTGATTGGCAGGTCGTGGCACAACGTGTACTGCGTCATCAACCACCAGGAGATGGGCTTCTACAAGGACAGCAAGGCGGCGGCTCAGGGTGTCCCCTACCACGGCGAGGTGCCCATCAGCCTGAAGGACGCGTCGTGTGACGTGGCGTCCGACTACAAGAAAAAGAAACACGTCTTCAAATTGCGGTAAGAAAATCAGCCGTCACACCGGAGAGCCGAGGACACTGAGACGCTCGAGTCGCTGCTGTCGAGTTTTTACTGACGATGATTTCACGAAACTCTGCTGCTCTGTTTGTTTCAGAGTCAACGACGGAAACGAGTTTCTGTTCCAAGCCAAAGACGAAGTACGTCCACCGTCCTCTCAGCACCACACCCACACACCTCTGATCCTCTGATACACTCCATCTGTACTGCAGTAAAAGAAATACTCCATCTGTACTGCAGTAAAAGAAATACTTCATCTGTACTGCAGTAAAAGAAATACTCCATCTGTACTGCAGTAAAAGAAATACTGCATCTGTACTGCAGTAAAAGAAATACTCCATCTGTACTGCAGTAAAAGAAATACTGCATCTGTACTGCAGTAAAAGAAATACTGCATCTGTACTGCAGTAAAAGAAATAATCCATCTGTACTGCAGTAAAAGAAATACTGCATCTGTACTGCAGTTAAAGTACTAATGCCAGCTTTCATGCTGTTAGAAAATCCTGGAAAAGTCATGGAATTTGCACATAGCATTTCCAGGCTTGGGGAAGTTTTGGAAAACGGAATATACCCTGAAAGTTTTGGCAAAGTCATGATTTTTTTCACGAACCTGTGTAATAACACAAGGTGTTCAAGGACAGTCGAAAATTTGAGGATCCAACGATAGTTTCTGTTGTTGCACTTTCTGGCGGATAAATTGTGTCAGCGCGCAGATTTGGAAGACGTGTTTTCTTTAAAAATCACCTTTTCCTTTAAAACTTTTAAAGTAAAAAAAATCATCATATTTCTTTAAAAAAGTAAACAAACAATGATTTTCAATACAAAAAAGATTTTTTTGAGAAAAAATTGTTTCCATTTCTTTTCATTTAAAGACTGACAACAAAAACATCTGAGTTGTCTTTTAATATTTCCAAAAAATGTTTAAAGACAAAGAATTTGTCAAAAACTAAAGAAAAAACGATTTCCGTAATTTTTAAATTTAAAAAAAGCCTTTTTTGTTTGCTTTGCTCGAGTACTTGTGTAAATGAACGCTGTCGCCCCCTGCAGGAGGAGATGAGCACCTGGATCCAGGCCATCCTGAACGCCAGCTTTGACCGCTCCAGCGTGCAGGGCAGCAACCCCGGCACGCCGGCGTCTGGGCGTGCTCAGACGCTGCCGGCCGCCGTCACGCTCACCAACGAGTCGAGTCCCGGCAAGAGGGAGAAGGACAAAGAGAAGGACAAGGAGAAACGCTTCAGTCTGTTCAGCAAGAAGAAACAGTAGAACGCCAAACACGCGGCGGCGCTTTGGTGAAACCGCTTCAGTCGAATCTCGACGCACGCTCTGACGCAGGACACGTCCCATTTAGCTTCTCTTCACCTTCTGGAACCTGAAAGAACTGGAACCTGCCTCCGAGCGTCCGTCAGGTCTGAGCTGCTTCATGAAGGTCTTCAGCAGAGAATCGTCTCCGGCGCTGCACGTTAACGCGGCGTTCCCACCAAACTGCTCGCTCTGACGAGACCTTCATCAAGTCTGACTCACAGTGTGAACTTTAGCAGCTGTTCTCCCGCCGCCATTTCCTGTTCCTGCACGCCAGAATTCACCGCCAAAACTCTGACGTCTGCTGGCGTCTGCAGAGTTTAGAAACATTCACACAAAACATCAAATCCATTGAAACACAGATTCTAACATTTCTGCTCAGATTAATTTGGTGCGCTGAAAAGATTTTTGCAAACGAACACACAAACCTGGTGATGACATCACAACTGAACAGCCAATGACGGAGGCCGGCGGCTGAGAAAGTTCAAGGGAGGTTCAGAAAATGTAGAGTTTCACCAAAGTCCGACGACGGTTGTTTCTGTGTTTATTCTCAAAGCAGGTTTTGGTTTTTTTCAATATATTTTTGGTTTGATTTTCCTCACGTGGTTGTTCGGTTGAGTGGCGAGGCGACGCTGTGCCTGAGAGCGAGAGATGCGTCTTCGCCTCGGACACTGTGATGTAACAGCGGTTCATCGTCGACAGAAGAGCCGGCGGTTTCTGTTCTTACGCGGTGACGAACTGCTCGGGATTAGACTTTGTGATGTGATGGCGAAGACTCCGACGCTTTCGTTCTGATGTTTGTCAACCACAAATGCTTTTTCTTCACGACATCTTGACAGAATGAGCGTCTCTCGTTCTGCGGTTCGTCTATTTGTTGATGATGAACCGTCCAGACCGAAGGCAACGCCGCCTCTCGCTCAGGTGTTTGTCAAGTCGTCGGTCTGTCGATGATGAGCTGCTGTTTCTCAGCCTCCGATATCGCTTTGTGGTTCGTGACGATGGACTGCTGTTACACGTAATCAAAGCTGAATGGAACGCCGCCTCCGGCTCTGACGTTTATCGGTTAATTGGTTTGTCAGTATGTCGATGATGAACCGCTGTTTCTTCACGACATCTTGCTGAACGAGCGCCTGTTCTTGCTCTGAGGTTCATTAATTCGTCGACGATGAACCGCTGTTTCTTCTGAACCGAAGGCGTCGCCGCCTCTCGCTGTCTTGGTGACGTCCGCAGGGACCACAAACTCATTTTTCTTTGTTGTTTGTTTTTAACGTTTGATTTTTATTTTGTTAAATTTGGGTTATTTTTGTACTTTTTCGAAGCAGGTCGAAGTTAATTCCTCAGTTTTGTGAGGGTGTCTTCAGAGACAACCTACATTCTTCCTCTGCCGTTGAGAAATTGGACCAATAGTGCATTTTTTTGTTGTGATTTTGACTTCACGTCCTCTGCCGCTCTGCAGCCATTTTCTTTTTGTCTTAAAAAGCAGCCAATCACGTTGGAGGAGGCTTATGATGTAGAAATGTCCACTTGCATGCTTCGTCAGGCTCAGAGCGTCGCCTGAAACTCACCTGAAACTAAACTTTCTTCATTCGGATCCTTTCCTGAGTTTTCTTTGGTTGCGGTGTGTTTCCGATGGAGGCCGGTGTGTATAATAAACACATGAAGGCGTCAGTGTCGGGTGGCCGCAGACAGCCGCTGAGCTGCGGCGCCGCACTCACGAAGGTCGCTTGCTTGTCGTCGGCTCTTGGCGCTGCGTTCAGATTTTCTGCTCTTTGATACTCGTGTTGCTCTCCGTCGCTGTTTATCTATCGTAGCGAACATGTATGGAAGTTAACGCCATCTTACTGCACAATCAGAACTACATCTATAGGAATGAAGAAGACGCTGTCTAAGGCCGAATATTTAAACCCAAGTTAGACCATAAAGGCTTTTCTCATGTATGAAACTGCACCTGTAGACTTTAAAGCTCTCTCTGTCAAATATGTGCGATGTCATTAAAGCTTTTAAACTTTGCGCTTCCCGCTGAGTCATCCTTTCACACCCGTCACTCCTTTTTCTGACCCTGATAAACGGATCGCTGTGCTCATTAATTGGTAAATCGACTGGTTAATTTGGCTTCATACTTGTTGCCAACTCGTTTTCTGTCTCTGATTTTTTGCTTCAGCTCCAGTTATAGTAACTATGTATGGAAGATGATTGGTGCCATAACACGACAAAAAACAGGGTTTGTTCAGCCAAAAACAACCTGCAGAAAAGTTTTCAAAAACGAAATATACCCTGAAATTTTGGAAAAGTCGAGGAGTTTTGTTTCATAAACTTGGATAATAACAGAATGTATTCAATTACCGTTGGAAATTTGACAATCCAGTGATGGTTTCTGTTTTCACAGTTTCTGGCTGATTATATATACAGTGTATTGGAACGTAGATGGACCGCGAGATCGAGAGCTTCGCCTTCTGGCTCAGCTCCATCTCTACCACGACGGTCCGGTGGAGAGCCCGCATCATCGCAGATGCCGCACCAAACCGCCTGTTCATCTGACGCTCCGTTCTCCGTTCTACCCTCACTGAGAACACAGACCCCGACATACAAATTCGCTTGGGGCAACAACTCACTCCCCACCCAGAGGGGACAGTCCACCGTTTTCTGGCAGAGAACCACGGCCTGAGATTTGGAGGTGCTGACTCTCATCCTGACCGTTTCACACTCGGCTGCAAACCGCCCCAGTGCATGCTTGGAGGTCACGGTGTGCCGGAGCCAACAAGACCACATCATCTGCAAAAAGCAGAGACGCAACTCTGAGGTCCCCAAACTGGACCCCTTCCTTCCCCAGGCTGTGCCTTGAGATCCTGTCCATGAAAATCACAAACAGGATCAGAGACAAGGGACAAACCTCGCTGAGACAGACACCCACTGGGAACGTGTTTGACTTCACGTTGAGTATGCGGACACAGCTCTCACTTTGGTTATACGGGGACTGGATGGCACGCAGCAGTGACCCCGGCACCCGTCCTCCCGCAGGACTCCCGCAGAACCCCCACAGGACTCCCAGAGGGACACGGTCGTAGGCCTTCTCCAGGTCCACAAAACACATGTAGACCGGACGAGCAAACTCCCATGCCCTCCAGCACCGCACCCGACCTCCACGCAACACCGAACAGGCGTCAGCCAAAACGGCGTCCAGAGCCCTCAGCATTTCAGGGCGAATCTCCACAGCTGGCGCCTTGCCACCAAGAAAAATAAAAAGGCCTAAATTTCGATTGAAAATGACCAAAATTTCAAAGACAAAAAACCCCCAAAAACATATGGCATGTTTTCTTTAAAAATCATCAGTGAAATAAATATAAAATTCAGACATTTAAAGTTTTATGCCTCTCCTCTGAAAAAAATAAGACCATCCACAGAGCTTAATAAATAATTTGACACATCTCCCCCTTTTTGCCGCCCCCCCTCATAAAACAATAGTTTTTTTTTTCTGTTTTCAATGTTATAAAGTCAATGACATTGTTTATTTATTCTATACCAACTTGTGTATTTGAGTTTTATTAGTGGTACGCAGTAGTGGTGTGTACAGAGGTCCAGGCTGAGCCCCAAATGTCCTGAAGGATAATGATATTTCTCTGTGTTGGAAATTCAGGATCCAGTTTATTAAGAAGAGGGTTTTTAGATAGAATAAGTTCGTTTTGCTGTTTTCGTGCGTAAAAACAAAAATAAATATGGTTCAGGAAAAAAAATTCTAAAAATTGTTTATAAAAATTTGTTTGATACATCTGCTTCCAAACCACAGACTGTAAATAAAAACCTAAATTTATATTCAGCCTTTGTTCCAAACCACAGAGGTTCAGTTCCTGGAAACACTACACCTCCCATCATGCACCGCTCAGTGCAGAGTGACGCGTTGAGTGATTCATGAAGCGGCTGCGCTCGCGCGGACCTCTGCCGCTGCGCTAAAACCGCACCTAACCCACCGCTCTGATAACGCGGGAAGCTCGCGGGAGTAGGCGCGAAGGAGACCGGAATCGCGAGGCAGAGGGTTTCAAAATAAAATGCATTTAAAAACATCAACTCAAAATCAGATAAACTGACTCAAAATACACGCATGAATCATTTAAAAATATATAATACTAAAAAATACAAGAACAAATTAAAAATCTGTCAATAATTATTTGACTAATAATTGAAATGCATCTGCGAATATATGTTTGACATTAATTGTTTTCAAACATTTCTTATTTGTGAATCTTGATTTTTTTTTTTTTTTTTTTTTGCGGATTTGCATCTTATGCACACTGAGTAGGCTTTTTTTTATTTGTGAAAGATACATAGAATGAAATATCGCTGCCAGTGGGTATTTTGTTTTGAAAATCGTAGCAGGAAGTGCCGGTGTTAATTCTGTCCGTTTTGCCGCTGTCGGTGATCCGGGGATTCCCGTTAATATTTCGACCTTTTCCATCAGATTTGGGTGATTTTCCGGTGTGTCGGTGAGCCGGGAGCCGCTGCGGGTCTCCGCCGGGTCACAGCGTCCCTCCGCCGGCCTGCAGGAGCAGCAGCGGTCGGTGCGGACGGAGCTCCGCCGGATGCGGACCGACGGTGATAAATCGGCGCCGTAATCTCCGGATTTTAACGGGAAACAGCGAACAGACGGCGGCGGGAGTCAGCGGGGGGGATTTACCGCCGTGTCCGCCCTCAGACGCTCCGTTTGTGGATCCAGTTAAACTGAAGGGCCGGTGGTTCCACCGGAGCCTCCGGAGAGAGGAGCGGAGATTACGCCGCGGAGCCCCGGTACCGATCCAGGCTCCGCCGTGACCTTCTGAGCAGAACACCGGGACCCTCCTCCGGTGGTCCTAACGATAACCTTCAGAGAACATCCCGGGAACGTTCCGGTTCGGGTCGTTAGTTCCAAAAACTGAGTTCAGCTCTCATTTAAAGAACCTCAGAGGAACCTCAGAGGAACCTCAGAGGAACCCTGGAGATCAGCTCATAAAGAACATATTTTATTAATATTAACAAAACTGTGCAGAAACAACCAGAACATCCGCAGAACCCATTTATTTATTCATTATTATTTGCTTATGAAGTTGCTTAGTTTTATTATTTATTTATTTATTTAATTTATCTTATTGTCTTCATTTGTATCCCTTCAAAAAAATTAGCATTTTAAAATTTTAGGAAATTTTCCAAAAATGTTACTTATAAACCAAACAACAACAATCTCATAACCTTAAAAAAAAAACAACATTATCAGCCCTTTT
>NW_024648685.1:0-600 GCF_008729295.1 Plectropomus leopardus
CTTTATCACACACAAACTCGAGTCATTAAGGGTCATGGGACTACAGACAAGTCCTTTATGGACAGACTCCTTACATAAAAAACACGAAAAACATTGGATCAGTACACTTGGAACAAAATATCCTTGGCGTCTGAATGAGCAGTGAGGGGCACCAGACGCCGATCCCAGGATGGCCCGTGCTTTACGTGGAAATTTGATTTCCCGGATTGTTCCCGGATTTCCCCTAACCCTAAACCCTAACCCTAATTAGGAGCAAATCTAATTTTTGCGAAATTTTCAAGTGTCGTAGAACGACGGGACCAAGACATAAAAAATCGTCTTGACCCCCAGACCTGCGAAAGACCCCTCCTTCCATAATTCCACATTTTGAAAACATTGAATAAAAAAATCCCGAGCATCGTAGAGCCTTCAAACTTGCACCACTGAATTCACGATTTTTGCCTCCATCTTTTGATAGCACTTTTATGTCGACTGGAGACCATGCAATTTTTGGTAAATCCACTAGGTGGCGCGAGAAAAATTATTATTCCAATTTCTTTTTGATTTCATTCATTTTTTTCCATTAATGTGAATAGCTGTTATTTCACCATTTTTAAACAT
>NW_024648686.1:0-321 GCF_008729295.1 Plectropomus leopardus
TTAGATGTTGTAAATAATGACTTTAGAAGAATTACATCAACTACAGTGAAAAAGGGATTTGAATTTCCTGAAGACCCTCCTGAAGTCTTTTCCCTCTTTTAATGAATGTATATTTTAATATATATACAAAGTGAAATTTAAATTGTGAGTTAAAAGATTTTCTGTTACAGTTAAAAATCCTGAAGTTTTAACAAATAAATAGAAATTTGTGAGGGGTTTTCCTCTTCTTTTTTCTTTGTTTTGTTTAAGACACCGCACAATATGACAGAAGAAGCTACTTAAACATACTAAAGCATTTAATTTATATATGTTAATTTGTAG
>NW_024648687.1:0-356 GCF_008729295.1 Plectropomus leopardus
TTATTTGTATGGCTCATTATGTTATGGGAATGATTTGTAAGGTAAATTAACAACAGCTAACCCATTGTTCTTGATATACCTGTTATGCTAGTTGTTGCCTCTTTTTGCTATTTATTTAATAATTGGTTTTGTAGCACAGTGTTCGCCCTATTTTTAATTGTTCTTTTTTTTATTTTGTGTCACGCTTTCAGCTAAACATACTATAAGGAAGGCACTTAATTAACTTCAAAATTATTGTTAAAAGTAAACTGTTTTCTGTGCTGGTGAACTCGCTCTAATGTCTCAGTAACAGAAGCAAAGGGCTGTAGGAGGGTCCAACCCTCCCTAACCCAAACCCTCTGGAAATGATCCATCCA
>NW_024648688.1:0-209 GCF_008729295.1 Plectropomus leopardus
GCCCCCGGGTGCTGAAGGCGTGTGCCAGCCAGCTGTGTGGTGTACTCCAGCACCTCTTCAACCTGAGCCTGCACCTTCAGAGAGTCCCAGTGCTATGGAAAACATCCTGCCTGGTCCCAGTGCCCAAGAAGAGACATCCTGTAGCACTGAACGACTTTAGGTCAATAGCACTGACCTCTCATGTTATGAAGGTCATGGAGAGACTGGTT
>NW_024648689.1:0-440 GCF_008729295.1 Plectropomus leopardus
AGGGTTAGGGTGAGGGTTAGGGGTTAGGGTTAGGGTTGGGGTTAGGGTTAGGGTTAGGGTTAGGGTTAGGGGTTAGGGTTAGGGTTACCAAAACCGTCGCTGTAGGACCTCCCTGGTGCGAGTGTTCCCCGGGTGACAGGTGAGGCGCGAGGCGTGGGCCCACTGGAGAACCTCCGACCTGAACTCATCGGGAACGAACAGGCGGTTCTGTGGGCAGGAGCTGGGACCTGGCTGCTTCTCCAATGCTGACAGGATGCGTTCTTCAATGTCCCAGGTGAGGGCAGCCAGGAGACGGGGAGCAGGGAGAATGTTGTCAGGACGGGATGTGGCCTCCTCCTCCTCCAGGAACTGGCGGGACAGAGCGTCGGGCTTGACATTGCGGGAACTGGGTCGATAGGAGGAGTGGCGCCATTGGCTGGAGGGCACCAAGATTCCCTTCC
>NW_024648690.1:0-235 GCF_008729295.1 Plectropomus leopardus
AAATCCTCAAAAATAAAACCTAAAACTTGCATGGCATTTTTTTTTTTGCTTGTAAAAACTGTTAAATGGAAGTTTTGAGTACGTCCATCCATATTCTCAAGTGATGCTGGCCACGCAAGATGTATGCAGATGTGCCTCGTGCTGTCTGGCTGTCTACTGACGTATAATAACAATGCCGCTGGCTCTGCCCGGCTATGTTCTCATCTCACATCATCCTGCCATGATCCAGATTGAT
>NW_024648691.1:0-392 GCF_008729295.1 Plectropomus leopardus
ATTTAGTATTTTTTAGATTTGCATTTTTTTTACTATTATAATGTTCTTTTGCTGCTTATCCTGTACCTCATAGCTGCTGTAAGACTGCAAATATCCCCTCTGTGGGACTAATAAAGGATTATCTTATTTTATCTTATCTTTTCAGCCATTTTTTTGACATGTCAAAATTTGATGTATTTTGTATTGATGTACTTTGATTATTTTCACATGCTATATTATGACGTTTTAGGCCCTTTTTTTAACCCTTTTTTCATGTGCTATGCTATGACAGGTCACTACGTGCTATAACAAGCCGTTTTCAGCCGTTTTTTGGAAATCTCAAAGTTTGAGACTTGTCGTCATGCAATACTATGCAGTTTGTGGACATTTTGTTGACATGCTATATTCTGATG
>NW_024648692.1:0-248 GCF_008729295.1 Plectropomus leopardus
TTTGAACAAATTAAGTTCTGTTATCTCATTTACAAGTTCTAGCTGCAAATCCTGTTCAAACAATGATATTGCATTGATAAACCACCTGATATTATTGCAAGAAACATTGACAGCATTTTCTAGCGAGGTCATTTTAAATGCTATTTTAATAATAATGGTTCTGATGATGAGTGGACGGCGAGGCGCAGGAGGTTTGCTGCTACAGGAATTTGACTCTCTGAAGCTGGAAACAGGCCAGTATCAAGACA
>NW_024648693.1:0-222 GCF_008729295.1 Plectropomus leopardus
CTCCGCTGTCATGCATGAAACATGGCTTAACAAGAACATTTACAAACGCTATCAAATTTGGCTCAATAATAACAAGTGTCAAGGTTCCTAAACAAAACAACTGTTTTTTGCTAATCACCTTTATTAGCTTAAGTCGGTGGCATTTGACACGACAAAAACTTAGCCTAGCAGCTAGTGGATTTTCCACTCGAATCTTCACCAATTACATGTATTATTCATACA
>NW_024648694.1:0-216 GCF_008729295.1 Plectropomus leopardus
CTCCGCTGTCATGCATGAAACATGGCTTAACAAGAACATTTACAAACACTATCGAATTTGGCTCAATAATAACAAGTGTCAAGGTTCAAAACAACTGTTTTTTGCTAATCACCATTATTAGCTTAAGTCGGTGGCATTTGACACGACAAAAACTTAGCCTAGCAGCTACTGGATTTTCCACTCGAATCTTCACCAATTACATGTATTATTCATACA
>NW_024648695.1:0-4048 GCF_008729295.1 Plectropomus leopardus
TCTCTATTTTTTTTCATTATAATCTATTAATTTTCAAGTATTTTCTTTTCTTCTTCACCTTTAACTTTTTTTTCCCAATTTGCGAGACATTTTTGCCAAGTTCCTCCTTGCCTTTTTACCATTTTTTCATAAGAAGTCAAACCAATTTTCTCAGGTTCCACTGTGTTTCCTGCCTGGATTTTGCCACAAAAAGCAGTTGTCTTTTACAAAGATATCGCTGTGTTTCCTGCTGAAATAGTGCCACAAAAAGCAGGTGCTGCTAATGTTGTTTTTTACCGACACATCGCTGTTTCCTGCGAGAAGCATGCAATAAAAAGCAGTTGTTTTCACCAAGACATCCTTGCATTTCCTGCTGAGATAGTGCCACTAAAGCCGTTGATTTTTTATTGACAACGTTGCATTTTGTGCTGAGATTGTGCACCCCAAAACTGGTTATTTTGAGCAAAAACATTATAATTCCCAACCGTTACAAAAGTGTCTTTTGTGCCTAAACCTTACCACACGTTAACCACTGTGTTGCTGAAATGTAAAGAAATGAAATATTTCAACCTAACTGTCACATAATAATGTACAAATGCAACAGATCCGTGGTTAGCAGAAATAAACTGACATACACTTCTAGGTTAATTCAAACAAAGATTTGGGTGGTATTTTGTCTCAGCAAACCTGAAGATTACATGAACAAATAACAGCACAAATTGTCTTTCCTTAACTCCTGTGAAGATGACAATGAGACACTTGACACCGTGTCCTCTAGTGTACCGTCTAATTGAGTCTTCGAGCTCTAAAAGAAGCTACATAAACGCTGTTTGTGAGTGTTGCGTGTTAGCGGGGTGATATTGTGTAATCCATCAAACCTTGGCCTTTCCCTGAGACAGAAACACTCGGAGAACAGGCCGTACCTGAGACCAATCAATAGCAGTTATCTCCAATTCACCATCATTAAGGTCGCTCTGACTGTTATATCAATGGCTGCATAGAGCGATGACCATGGCAACAGGCTGAGGTGAGTCATCAGCCTATATCTGTGTGTGTGTGTGTGTGTGTGTGTGTGTGTGTGTGTGTGTGTGTGTGTGTGTGTGTGTGTGTTGGTTAAAGAAAGAAAATAATTACCAGTAGAGACAGACTGACCCCAACCAAACAGTGTCACCACCCACCAACAACCAGCTGCTCGTTTAACAGAAGTCATTTTGATTTGGTCTCAACATTTGTTTGCTGTTGATTTTCGGTTAGCTCGTTAGCAAGCGCTCAAAATGATTCTGCAACCGAAGATTGTTTTCGTTCTCCATTAATTTGCCAATTATTTTCTTGATAAATCTTTTAGTTTATAAAAAGTTAAAAAGTAAACAGTGAAAAAATAGGAAAAAAAATACACAATTTACTCTCTGTTTAAGTCTGTTTGCTTTCTTTTTTTGACATAGGAGATTACGCTGTGTTGCATTAACCCTTTGAAACCCGAGCAAACTGGCTAGATTTCTTTCAAAAACATGGGAGGAAAATAAAATGACCCGAAAATTAGAAAATTACCTGAAAAATAGTAAAATATATAAATAAATAAAGCTAAGAACAAACAAGCATGGAAATGACCTGGTAAAACTGCATTAAAATTATGCAAATTTAGTAATAATTTTAAATATGTAATTATCATAATTATCATCATAGTTTTCCCTGTTTTTTTTTCTTTTTCCCAAAATACTCCCATAGATTTTAGATAGATGTTTTGAATGTCTTGAATCTACTAATTTGTTAAACAATAATTACCAAGTTTTTCTAAACTTTTTAAAAAGTTGCACTTGCAGCACAAGAAAACTGACGTCAATCCCGGTGTTAAAGTTGAACAGGATCTTAAGTTTCAGTCTTGTAATTTGTCCTCGTTTGGACTGAGTTTTCTGAGTTTGTGTTACATTTTTCATTCATTCACATTAATATGTGTCAGCGTGTGTGAAGCAGGAGAGTGTGGTTTGATTTGTTGAGCAGTAAAATGTGACGGTGCTTCATGATTCAGGCTCAGATGATAATCCAGATTATGTTTTGGTGGATGTTGGGATTATCATTAATCACAATTTTTAGGAAAAATATTTTAGGAACCATGTTACTTAAACTTTTGGCAATCAGTTTTTCATACTTTGCTAAAGAAATTTATAAAATTAAATGACATGCAACTGTGTAATTGTGCTGCTAAACAAGGACAAAAATTACGTATACAGAAAAAAAGCTTGTGTTTTTGTATCTTTTCTTTTTTCTTCATAAATTTCTTATCTTAATCTTATTAATTAGTTACAAAACTATGAATAATCACACAATGAACAATTTAAGTGAACAAAGGATAAAGAAAAATTTAAAAAACGCCTTCTTCTTTTGTGTGTTATCTTCTCAACCTTTCCCAGGTCGCTCTTTTAACACCCGAAACCAACTGAATACAAATGAGTGTCCTAATTAATGTTGCTGTCAGTCCACACACACACACACACATCCAGCCGCAGCAGTCCAATCACACTGAGCCTCTCTGAGCTCTTTACAGCCTCTAATCTGCAGTAAAAACGTTATCTGGGGCCTTTTGGCTCATTGACACTGGGATGGATTAGTGGTGCATCTTGCTGGTTTTACGTTTTTAGGAGTTTCAGGTCTCCAGCTCGACATACGACAATCTGCTCTAACACTGACCTCACTACTGTAACGTTTTAGCACGTAGTATTTTTTTAAAGGGTGCCAAGGTCAACAACTTCCTAGTTTTCTACAACACAACTTTAACAGCCTACTGGGATGATGGACGGATTAGTGAATGAGCCTACTGGGCACAGGCCCAGGGGCCCAAAGTGTCAAAGATTCAAAGAGAGTAAAAATGACAACAAGGGGACAAAATAACTACAAAGAAACTCAAAATGACTTCAGAGAGACTAAAAGAAACTACAAGGAGACACAAAACACGTACAAAGAGACTCAAAATTAATTCAGAGAGACTCAAAATGACTAAAAGGAGACACAAAACAACAGCAAAAAGACGCAAAATTACTTCAAATTAAGAGGCGGTGGGGCCTTTCGCCTTCCTGTGTAGGGACCAATAAAGTTTATAATCCGCCCATGAAAGGGACTGGAGACCAAACTACCTCAATTAAGCAGCAATATAATGCAGAATGGAGAAAATAACTTAAAATAACGACAATTTAAAAATGAATTAAGGATTAAATACATTTCTCTAGACGTGCTGCAGCTGAGCAGCAGCTGAGCAGCAGCTGAGCAGCATCTAATCCAGCAAATTAAATACCTGAAAAATGAAGGTACATCATCACACTGAAGCTGAAATCATGTAAAATCCAATATCCAAAGCCCATTGGTTTACAACATTGTTCCTACAATAGCTTTATATGAAAAGTAAAGTGATAATTGTGGTTTTACTGGTATGGGATGATCTGTCATCTTAAAAAATATAGATCATATAGATATGTAGGTTTTATCCTTCCCATTGCTAATGTGATATTTGGGGAGATTTTGGGACCTCACCTTCACAGTCTGACGGCTCGGTGCTGCCCTCCTCCTGGTCTGAGAGTCGTGTGAATTTGTGGCGTCGACCCAACGACAGCTGCGACTGCTGCTGCTGTTCGCCGCTGTTTGCTGCCGCCGATGTCCGAAAACTCTGAGAACGTGACACTGAGATCTCAAACTGCTTCAGGACCTCGTCTTCACTGTCAGAGGAGCTGCTGCCATCATCGTCGTCGTCTCCGTAGCTGCTCACTGGAGGGAGATAAACACAGGGAGACACAGGGGGTGAGGAAGAGGAGAAGCTGGGAGAGGGGACGAGCAGGAGGCAAAGAGGAGAGGAGAGGAGGAAACAAGGAGGAAAGGAGAACATAAAACAAGGAGGTGAGAAGAAAACAAGGAAGAGAGAGGAGAGAAGAGGAGGAAATGGGGAAGAAAGAAAAGGAGAGAAGGAAACAGAGAGATATTGGAACGCAGTGCCCTGTGTAATAAAGATGGGACTGTGACATTTTCTATCTATTATGTATGATACATACTGTCTTACTATATGTAGGGTTTTTCACCTCTGAAA
>NW_024648696.1:0-480 GCF_008729295.1 Plectropomus leopardus
TAGCCTTACTTTGGCTTTTCCATTTCATTTTATTTTTATTTGTTCCGGCCTTGTAAATGCACAAAAATCTAATTTAGATTGAAAACAACTGTAATGCACATTCCATGACCAAAAAGGAGCGGGAAGAAGAAAAAAATTATTTTACCTGCCGTTTTCTCAAAACATTGGTCTGTCAACTTCTGATACTTAACAAACAAAAAATACAGTAAACTCACAGAGAAAAATAAATACATAGATCATGTCACCTTCCACAAGTGGACAGATTTTACCCTATAGCTTCATATAATCATAATCATTTTGTCTTTATACATCTTTTTAAACTAAGAAATATTTTACAACACTTTTTACATCATTCGGTAAAGAATCCCAGTTTGACGTGATCACTGAAATGCACATCTGCTTTATTATAGTCTGTACAAACTGGTGCTTAAACTTGAATTTCCTTCTGAGTTCCTTATCCTCTGACATAAAAACAAACAC
>NW_024648697.1:0-264 GCF_008729295.1 Plectropomus leopardus
GTCTGGGTCAATGGCTCGCACATAAAGCCCTATGAAGAAAATGATGAATATAGGAATATAAAATACAGCAACAAGGACCAGGTGCTCAATGCAAGTGGCAAGAGTTTTGATCCTACTAGTTACTGATTTCATCCTGAACACAGTGACCAGGATGCTGATATAAGACAGACAAATAAAAGCAAAGGGGGTCATCAGATTAAACATACTAGGATATGAAGCTACTAACCACTGCAGTGTGTTGTCATTACAGGCGAGTCTAAACAC
>NW_024648698.1:0-286 GCF_008729295.1 Plectropomus leopardus
TCTTTTTTTTCATAACATAATTTTTGTTTATTTAATTATAATTATAAGAATTATATAATGTGCTGGAAATGCTTTCCTTTTTGGATGATATCTAATAATCTCTCCATAGCTCATTTTTAAGACATTTTCTTGTCACCTGTTGCTAATTTTTTTTTCATCTTTCAAGACATTTCCTGCCAAGCTGCCCATTAAGTTTTCCCATGTTTTCAAAAGAAATCAAACCAATTTTCTCAGGTTAACAATCTTTCAATGTTTGTAAAAGTAGTCTGACCAAAGCACAACAAAA
>NW_024648699.1:0-452 GCF_008729295.1 Plectropomus leopardus
TCAACCATACATCGCTCTCCACCACTCTCCCAACATTCAGCCAGTATGTGGACTGCCCCACTAGAGACAATAACACCTTGGACCTACTGTATGCAAACACCAAGGATGCATACAACTCATCACCCCTCCCCCCGCTGGGTCGCTCAGATCACAACCTGGTGAGACTGCAGACCATTTACATACCTATGGTGAAAAAACAACCCCCGACTATACGGTATGTGAAAAAGTGGTCTGAGGAGGTCACTGAGGCGCTGCAGGACTGCTTCGAGACCACGGACTGGGATGTACTGTGCGGCCCACACAATGAGGACATTGACACCATTACACACTGCGTCACAGACTACATTAACTTCTGTGTTGAGAACACTGTATCCACCAGGAAGGTACGGTGTTTCTCTAACACAAAACCCTGGGTGACCCCTGAACTGAAGGTCCTGCTGAAGGAGAAGAGG
>NW_024648700.1:0-414 GCF_008729295.1 Plectropomus leopardus
CAACCTTGGTGATGTGGGCAGATCAAATTTTAACCAGTTACTCATAAATTCCAGAACATTTCTCCATAAGGGAAACACCATGGGGCATTCCCAAAATGCATGCATGTATGTACCATGTTCTGCTTTACATTTCCAACATAAACTGTCTTTAATCAGACCCATTTTATTGAGTCTTGTTGGGGTGTAATAATATCTATGAAGTATTTTGTATTGGATAAATTTGCCTCTGGCTTCTCTGATGTTTTCTCCGCTGCTGGAAAGAATTCCATCCCATGTTTCTGATAGTGGTTTTTAGGGCCAAAACCTATACTGATTAAATGTTGTTAATGAGACCGATAATCGATATTTGGATATGCATTTACACACAAAAACATTTTCTGTCAATGTTTAGAACCAAATTCAACACAAAACTTT
>NW_024648701.1:0-327 GCF_008729295.1 Plectropomus leopardus
AACCCTTTGAAACCAAGGTTGGTTTCTTTCAAAAAGATAATGAGCAATTTAAGAAGAAATGACCCAGAGATTAGCAAGAAGTTTAAAAAAAGCATAAGAAAATGACCTAATAAAGAAAAAAATCCAAACAAACACAAAAAGGCAAAGATTAAAAAAATAAAAATTGCATTTAAAAAAAGGGAGAAAAACATTTAAAAAACTGCTAAAAAAAATTAAATAATCATGTTGAAGAATATATATTTATATGTGATTACGATAACCTGTTTATTGTTCCTTTTAACTGTTTATTGTTTTCTCCGATATTTTGTTTTTTAAGGTGACTTGATT
>NW_024648702.1:0-476 GCF_008729295.1 Plectropomus leopardus
TCAAGGATTTTTTTGTCATTAAATGTGTTTGTATAAAAAGTTTTTCTGTGTTTTGTATTTGCCATTTGATATGCTCTGTACCAACCACATTACCTAAAAAATAACCACATAACATTCTCATAGAATACCACAAAATTTAGGGAGGCATTAATAGAGCTCAGAGACAGACCATGGTTGTGCTCTTCCTGCTTTTGTTAACTGGTGTGATGCCAACTTCCTTGACATGAAAGTGTAGAAAACTAAGGAACTTAACATTGATTTTAGGAAAAATAATGATAATCCCAATTGCACTATAAAAAGGCTGAGACTGTTGACAATAAGAAGTACCTGGGGACCTTGTTCTTGCATTTTGAAATGTATTAATCCAAAAACAAGCAAGCAAACACAGAACCAAAGACGTATCTATCTATGATAATAATAATCATCAATGTTATTATTATTATTATTCATTAATAATAATAATAATAACATTGATG
>NW_024648703.1:0-418 GCF_008729295.1 Plectropomus leopardus
AGCAAGAAATTAGGAAAAAAAGCACAAGAAAATTACCTGAAAATATTTTCAAAAAAGGAGATAAGAAAGAAAAATAAAAAAACAAACACACAAGGAAATTACCTGAAAAGTGCTTAAAAAATAATAAAAAAAAGGTTGGATCATATTTGCAAAACATTATGATGATCATTATAAATATAATTATCCCCCAGCATTTTATGTTCTTTTTCTCCCAAGAATTTTTTCCCTGGCTTTTTAAAATTGATTTTCTAAATTTACTAATTTCTTTCAGTTTGTGGATTATTTCTCATCAAGTTGCTCGTTGAGTTTTCCAGTGTTTTTGAAAGAAATTGCACCAGTTTTGTCAGGTTTCAAAGGTTTAAAAACTTGTAAAAGGCATCTGAAAGCAGCACAAGGAAAGTGATGTCGCTCCAGGTTT
>NW_024648704.1:0-209 GCF_008729295.1 Plectropomus leopardus
AGTCGGGTTCAGATCCCCGAATCTGGAGTGGCGGAGATAGGCGCCGCAAGGCGTCCAGTGCGGTAACGCAAACGATCCCGGAGAAGCTGGCGGGAGCCCCGGGGAGAGTTCTCTTCTCTTTGTGAAGGGCAGGGCGCCCTGGAATGGGTTCGCCCCGAGAGAGGGGCCCGTGCCCTGGAAAGCGTCGCGGTTCCGGCGGCGTCCGGTGA
>NW_024648706.1:0-8246 GCF_008729295.1 Plectropomus leopardus
TACACACTGGAGGAACGTGACGTCCTCAGAGCGATCACACAGAGATGTAAATGTTAAATCTCTCCGCTCTCACTGCACACACACCGCGGCCTCGCTGAGTGAATCTCATCGTGCTCAGCGTTGTTTCCTCAGTTTCACGTTATCTGAATGAACCCGCTCACCTCTCTGGAGCCGTCGGGCGTAAACGTCAAGGCTAATTCAAGGTCAAACCGACGTGACCTGATAATCATCTACCTTGAGTGGCGCGGCGTCGGTGGCCGGCGGCGTTTAACGAGGAGCTCAAAGGGTTTTATTGTTCTTTGTGGAGTCGGAGGGCTTGAAGTGATCTGCAGGAGTGGAGATAAACTGGTCTGATGGTGGAAAAAAAGGTGCGAGCTCGTGTGTCGGATTCACTCGGTGATCCAGAGCGACCTGCGGAGGACGACGCAGTCGGCACACATCACAAGCGGCCAATTACAGCAATTAAAGCAACACTGTGCACACAGAGCAGAGAGACAGAGGAAATTCAATGAAAATACGCTCACAAAACAGACACAAAACCAGCCAGAATTTTACATCTTTATGTCGAAAATAGCAGTTTAACAGCAGTGGAGACAAAAAACACAAATCTAAGTCAGGAGAAGGAAAAAAGAAATGACTTATTTTTCTGCAAAATACATTTAGACTTTAGACATTATTTATACCTAAAAAATAAATCAAAAGTAGTCGTCTCGAAATGTCCATAAGTCTTAGAAATGTCCTAAAAATCCTGTAAATGTCCTAAAATCATAGAAACGTCCTAGAATCCTTGAAGTGTCCTAAAGTTAAAAAAAATGTCCTAAAGTCATCGAAATGTCCTAAATGCTACAAAAGTCCTGAAGTCCTGGAAAAGTCCTGAAGTCCTGGAAAAGTCCTGAAGTCCTGGAGAAGTCCCCAAAAAAGTTCCAAATGTCCTAAAGTCATAAAAATGTCCTGAACACTAGAAATGTTCTAAAATCCTAGAAAAAAGCTGCAAATGTCCTAAATCCTGTAAATATTCTTCAGTCCTAGAAATGTCCTAAAGTCATAAAATGTCCTTAATGCTTGAAATGTCCCTCGTGTTGACGCATCACAAAGACAGAAAAACAAATTAAGAGGTTTGAACGAGTTTACAAAAGTTTTAAAAAAAGAAAAATAGCAACTTTAGAGGAGTTTTTAAAGACAAAGTTTCGAGGTCAGCTGACGCGTCGACTCCAACATGTGTCCAATAAAACGGGTCCACAAGCCGTCATCGGCGTTCAGTATTTCAGGTCAGTGTTTTGCTGACTCGGTCTCGGCCGTGTAAAGAACGCGCGGCGGCGGCTCGGGGTCGGGTCAGGTCGGCGCGTCTCCATTCAGCCGCCGATAAAGGCCGGCGTGTAAAAGGAGAAAGGCTATCAGATATTTGGGGCCAGCCACCGTGGCAGAAGTCGAGCGCGGCTGAAAGGCTCCGTCTCCGACTCGGCGTGAGAGAAACCCCGCCGTCCTGACGGGCAGAGATGGCTTTTAAAAAGAGCCCAGATTACAGCCTCGTATAGCCTTTAGTCGCCGCAGATCCTCCCTTCTTTTCTTCCCCGTTTGTCTCACTTTCAATCGCTTACAACCACTTTTCCGAGCCATGCTGGGCCCTTCCATGCACGAGCTTGTCAGCGCTTCAATAGCTTTTGTCTTGGCGGGGACTCAAACAAGATAGGGCCGCCTTTGACTCCGTCCCCCCGTCTCTCCCTGGATAAATATTTCACCTGTCACAAAGCCGAGCTCTCGCCGCCGCCGCTGCAAACTTTGGGAGGAAGACGGAGCAGAAGCAGGAGGGTTATTCGAGTTCAGAAACGCTCCTCTTTCATCCCGAGATGTACATGCTGCAATTTGCATTTGCTTTCATTCAGCCTGCGATCTGGCTGCACTCGTGGTGATCTATTGTAAAGCCAAAACTTAAAACGACTCCACGCACAAAAGCCGCCTTTTGAGCGCCCGGTCCCTAATGAGTGACGGCACAAAAGACGCGGAGGCATCACTTTATTTTTGGATCAAACGCTTTGATATTTCAAAGCCTGCGCATCAATAATCGCCGACTCTCAACAACAACAACAGGAAAAAGAAGAACACGCTGGTAAAAGCGTAAAAGCGCTCCACATTCTGACTCGAGATAATACCCGAGTTTGATCTGCACAGACACCGGCGACTCGTCCCTCTGTCTTTAAAGTTTTTCCCAGGTGCCGTCGTGTCAAGCAAAAAAAAATCTTTGCATCAAAGGGCGTTCAGTGCAGATCCGGGAGCATGTGAGGTTACGGCTGCCGCACTAAAACAGACTTTACGGAGCATGAGACGACCTCCACATCGCCCACGTTTGTCTCGCTGGGTTCTCCACTGTAAGAAATGCACTGAAGAAAAGTGATTCCTTCAAGGGAAGAAGACAACAAGCAACTCAAGTAGAAATGACCCCGAAATTAGCATGAAAGTTGTCTAAAAAAAAAACCAAAACAAAGTTAAAAAAAAAAAACCTGAAAACTAACACCAAGAAAAAAAACGAAACAAAACTGAAAACTAACACCAAGAAAAAAAACGAAACAAAACTGAAAATTAACACCAAGAAAAAAAAGAAAAAGAGAAAGGGAAAAGAAAAAGTAAAAAAAAAAAAAAAAAAAATAGAAAAAAATAGATATTCTCTACAAATACTTTAAAAATATAGCATTTGGATAAATTTAGATGTACTTCTCAAGGAATTTTTACCTTAAAAAAGTCATTTTGTAAATCTACTAATTTCTTGAAATTTGCCAAACATTTCTTGACAAGTGGCAACAGTTGCCTCTTCACCATGTTTCTCAAAGAAATCAAAGAAATTAACCAACAAATAAAGTCATGTCAACATAGGTTTCAAAGGGTTAAACCTTTGAAATGTCCTAAAGTTGTAGAAACGTCCTAAAGCCTAAAGTCGTAGAAATGTCCTTAAATCCTAGAAAATCACAGAAATTTTCTAAAAATCTAGATATGTTTATTAGTCTGAGAAATATCCAAAAACTGTGAAAAACATCTTAAGATGCTGGAAATATCCTAAAATTTGACAAATGTCCTCAAGTCAAACCATATTTTGGATATTTTTCTTGTAAGTGAGTAAAATGGCATGAATGAATAAAGATTCAAATAAAATCCCAAAGGTTAAATTCAAAAGACAGAAAAACTGCAGATAAATAAAAAATAGTCAAAAGAATAAAGAGGTCTAAACGACAGATTAAAGAACAGAAGTAAAAACAGAAAAGTATAGAGGACTCACTAAAGACAAAGTTTTGAGGTCAGGTGACGTGTCGACTCCAACATGTCCCGAAAAGCGTCTGATGTCAGGGCCAGTGAGCGCGGTGGCCGCTGACCGTGTTGGCAGCGCTCTCCGTCCCTCCAGCCCAGAGGCGAGCTTCATTTCATTACCAGCTTGACTGAGTTACCTGTCGCTCCACCCGTCCGTCCCCCCTCCTGTCCACTGACCTCTGAGGATGTGTCTAAATCTGTCCTCCACTGCTGCCTGCGTCGAGGACGTCAGCTCTGAAATGAACAGGGGACAAAATGCACTTCTCAAAATCAAGCTTTAGAGAATATTACACATTCATATGATTTTCTACTTTCATTTATTTACTTTTTAAATTGTTTAACCAACATCAGTCCTAAAACTCTTGGTTAATGTCTAGATATGTTTTGGCATAAAAAACCAAAGATCATGTTTTGTCTGAAAATATCTGGTGCTGTTGGCACAAATTTCATAAGAAAAACATCAATGTGAGACATTCGTGCAAAACGCCTTCGCTTGGTGCCTAAAAGGCAGCTAGAAAAACAGTGACGGGTTGCTACAAAAAACATTCAATTGGTGTCTAAAAACCTGCTGGAAAAACTGGTGGGTTGCTACAAAATGCATGTTTGGTGCCTAAAAAGCAGCTGAAAAAGTGACAAGTTACATCAAAACACCTCCTTGGTGCCATAAAAGCTTGTGGAAAAACGGCAGCAGGCCGCTACAACACACCTTTGTTTGGTGCCTAAAAGGACACTGAAAAAAGCCAGCAGTGGGACGCCACAGATCATCCGGGTCAGGAGCCTAAAAAAATCTCTGGAAAAACTGTGAAAACACCGACATTTCATACCTGAAAACCAGCTGAAAAACACAAAAAGTTACAACAAAACACCAACATTAGGTGCCTTAAAAGCTGCTGGAAAAACACTGACAGGTTTTTACAAAAAACTTTCATTGGTGTCTAAAAACCTGCTGGGAAAACTGGCGGGTTGCTACAAAACGCACGTTTGGTACCTAAGAAAAGCAGCTGAAAAATGCAACAAGTTATGACAAAACACCCATGTTTGGTGCCTAAAAAGCTGGTAAAACTGTGGCGGTTGGTGAAATGTGGTTCGGTCTGCTTTTTTCTGGAGACCGGACTGGGTTCTTTTAGGGAGGACAGTTTCTTTGGATCGGTGCAGGAATGAAAACCTTCTGCGTCAGTGTACAGAGGGAACAAATATTTTTGTTTGCAGCAGATTATTTTAAAAAATGACAGTATGCCACGTGTTTAAAACACTGACGTGTTCCTCAGATCTAAACAGCGCGGCTGAAAGACTCTGTGTCTACAGGGAGAGTGAGGGGGACCAAAGCTCGGGGCAGTGGGTGTACATAATTTATGTATAATTCAAGCTGTTAAATGTCCCTCCAAGCATGCAAAGGGACCTGAGCAGCCCCTCTTTAGAGCGTCCCTCACAAACATTATTAATCAGGTCCCCATTCTCACAGGCCTCGGCTCCGGCTCCAGACAATGGGCCAAATGAATCCCAGCACATCGGGCTTGGGAATGGCTCTGCTGCACATACAGTAATCATCAATCATAGTCTGCATCTATTGTCAGGACGCTGAGAGCGCCACCGCGGCCGCCAAACGCTCCGATCTGGGAATTTAAAGTCGCTTCTGCTGCCGAAACGACATCAGCGAAATGAGGAAAATTAAAAAGGTGCAAAAAAGTTGAAAAAAGCTGAAAGTTTCAAAAAGTAGAATAAACATAAAGTAAGTTTACTGTACATTTAACCCTTTTGACCGTTGCTGCATTTTAACACGCTTTTCATCCTTCCTGTTGTGATAATTGTGTGTGTGTTGATGCATGTGTCCTAAATGTAGTCCAGATTGTGTATTTGAATGTAATCTGTGAATTTGCAGCTCAGCTCCTACAATAAGTCTAAAATACACTGTGGAACTAAATAGTTACATTCAGACTAAATGTAGTCCAGATTGTGTATTTGAGTGTAATCAGTGAATTTGCAGCTCAGCTCCTACAATAAGTCTAAAATACACTGTGGAAACTAAATAGTTACATTCAGACTGTTCAGGTCCAAAAATGCTCCATTGAAACCCATTCAAACTGACATTTTTGATCCCACAGCCATCAGAGCAGAAAAACAGGACTTGTATTATTTCTGGGTGTCATTCTGGGCTTTTGACTCTGAATTTGTCATTTTGACTATTTTCCACCTGATGAGGTCATTTTGACCATATTTGGCATATGGAGGAAATACATGCTATTTCCACTAGGTGACCTGTCACAGTCAATGTAGCTGCTGATCACTGACAGATCCCAGACTGTCAGCAGCTACACTCACACACTGACATATCCCAGACTGTCAGCAGCTACACTCACACACTGACATATCCCAGACTGTCAGCAGCTACACTCACACACTGACATATCCCAGACTGTCAGCAGCACAAAAAACTATTGGCAGGTAGTATATTGGCATTAAAGGGTTAACATTATGAAAAGTAATGACTATTTGATATTTTTGATTAGTTTGATGTTGGTTAAAAATGTAAACTCGCTGAAAGTAGAAAATCATATTCATGTATATTATTTTTGATAGCTTGATTTTGGAAAGTGCAGTTTTTGCTCAGAGCGATGTGAGTGTGTGTGATGTTAAAGCGCTGAGGGTTAAATATGAGCTGATGTCAGATCATGATCTTTGTCCTCTTTTCTTCACTGAACCGTGATGACTTTGACCACTTTTAATCTTCTCTAAACCTCGAACCACAATCCTTAACCAAGCACATTTTTTAACACATATCATAACCTTTCCTGAACTTCAACCAAGTTGTTTGTTTGCCCAAATCCTGCAAAATATTAAGAATTCATTTTGGAGGACTTGTGGCTGTTTTTGTTTTTTGCTTTTCTAGTTGCCATCTCTTTTTGCAGAAACAACATACTTTCCATTGTTGTAACGCAGGACAGAAAAACAGTGATGAAAGAATGTTTCTAGCAAGACTTTTTTGTCCTCAATGCAACAATTAATGCAAGTCAGAAATGTAAAAACAATTACTATGTGAGAAGTGACGGAAAAATTCATTATTTTGTATACATTTCCAGCTCTGCATTCTCTCTGAATTTAAGTGCCATGATGTTTCAGTAAGACTGGGCTTAAATCTTCGGTATTTGTCTTTCATGTTTGCAGCCGTGTACGTCGAGTTCAAACTCTCCACGCTGACGAACTCACTGCAGCACATCAAGCGGCCGACCGCGGTCCGTCAACAGAGCGAGCCGTCAAACCAGTGAGTACCAAACAACACACAGAGGAGGTGTTTCCGTGTGCGGCGGAGGGCTGACCTCTGGTTTCTTCGCTCACAATCGCACAACAAAACAAACGCCCACTTTACAAGACGTGGGATGACTTCCTGTTGGGGGAAAAAGAGTAGAAGCCACTGAGAGAAAAACTAAATGAAGGTCCCTCCCAGAACTAAAGTCTTAAACTTTCCCAAATTTGAAAGAAAAGTGCTAAAATGTAAAAAAAAAAATACAAAAACAACAGTTTGGTTAATTTGAGAGTTTTTTTTCCTACTTAATTTTAAGAACTCATCAAAGAATAATCGTGTTTGTTGGATTTGCCAACCTCATTCGTTTTTGGGTTGTTCGTATGGACGTTCGCCATTCACATAATTGCGATATTTTAAGAACGCAGGTGGGGAATTTCTTCAAATTTGGCACAAACGGTCAAGGGTGAACTTATTATAATTTGTTGGTCATAGGTCAAAGGTTAAGGTCATTGGGACCTTGCATCTGCCTCATTCTTTGGATGCAATATCTCAAGAAGGCTTTGAGGGTATTTCTTCAAATTTGTCACCAACTTTCCAGTGGACTCAACAGTTAACTAATTCAATTTTGTTACATTAAAATGTTCAAAGGTGAAGGTCACGTTGACCTTGCATCTTGGGAAAGTGATATCCTGAATAAAAAACTTTTTTAATTTAGCACAAAGGTTTAAATAGACTCAAGGATTATCTCAAGATCATATGATTTTGGTGGTCAAAGGTCATGGTGATCTTGCATTGGTCTCACTCTTGTTAAAGCGACATCTGAAGACCTGAGAGGGAATTCTTCAAATTTGGCACAAACACTTAAGTGAAATTACTATTAGTAGTAGTACTTTAGCACTTTTATTCAGGACATTTACTTGTTTGCTTAGTTTTTTTTTTAGTTTTTTTACTTTATTTATTTATTTTTTTTTGCTCAGTTGTCTAACGCGTCTCTCAGTAACTTTTGATTTATCTCACTAATTTTGGGGTCCTTTCTTTCTTGCTTTCTCTCAATGTTTTAAAAGAAATTAAGCCAATTTGATCAGCTTTTAAAGGGTTAAAATAAGCTTTTAGGACATAGTTAACAGTAAAAAAAAAAAGGGTGTGCTTCACGCTGCAGCTTTGACGTCAAAAGGGATTACACAAATGACATGCTCTTTTTTCCCGCTGAAATGATCATATTTATGATTAAACTGTAAAGCAGCTGTTGAATTGTGGGATCGGCCGTCACGGCTGCAGGTGGGTGAAATGAAAGCTGTCCGGCTCCGGTCTGAACCTGAAATCTTCGAGTGTCCAAACTGCGAGGAGTTAAGCCGAGGATTATCTATCTGACTTCATCACCGCCCAGGTTTCGTTTAGAGAACGGCTTTCGTTTCAAACTTGTGTTTTCTCTGCAACGTCGCTGATCGCCAGGAGCCTCGTTTGCACCAAGACCACCGCAAATAACCCCAACAGAGCATTGGTCACGCAGAGTCGCGTTTCATAGCAGCGCTCAGACCGGTCTAATGATATCTGAGGGAAAACACGCCTGGCAGAGGGCACCGTCAGATGTGGAGCTCTGCTGTCAGGACACTTAAACTAACCAAGCATGTTGAGTATTCCTGAAATAAGCTGAAAACCTCGAAAAACAAGCAGCTTTTCTAAAAGACCGGACACCCTGAACCGTGGC
>NW_024648707.1:0-456 GCF_008729295.1 Plectropomus leopardus
AGGGTATGACTCTGCAGTGAGGCGGATACTGGCTAAAGCAGAAAAAAGAGGAACTAAGACAGGAAAATGGATCCAGGATAGGACAGCACAACTGAGAGTGAGAATGGAGGCAGTGACTCTGAGGATCAGCGGTTCATAAAGATTATGATTTCAACTCAAGGACAGAGACGATCACGAATGGTGCAGATGACACCTGAAGCAGTTTTCAGTGCGAGGTTGGACTAAGACCCTATGAGAGAGGAAATGATGAAACAGGTTGCAGAGAGTCTGTGGTTACAGCCTCCAGTGTCATTGGTGAAGCACTGAAGATGTCTCACCGTAGGTTGTTTGCCAGACTGCTTTGGCAGCAGAGTGGAGTCAGACACTGATATACAAGAAAAAGACAAAATCTCTACATCAGTAAGAACATGAAGGTCATCTACCAAGGTCTCACAGGGAGATAAAGCTGCTGACGAG
>NW_024648708.1:0-464 GCF_008729295.1 Plectropomus leopardus
ATATCCTGTCACAATTCATGGGCCAAAACCAAAACAGGAACTTCTACTGGGTGTGTCCTGTTGGCGAAAGGTGTATGAGCGCTGGGAGAAGCAGCAGCTGAAACTGTGACAAGGATATGTTCGCTGTGAGTATTTTCTTTTGACATTATTTTCACGTAAACATAATTACATGATTCAAAGTCCTAAATTATTATCTTCATGACTAACACAACTTCTTTTTTTGACAGCGCTCTTCCCTTGGCATCAGCCAACACATAAGCAGCTCTCAAAATGTGTTGCAAAGCAGGCATGGGTCAGTAAAGTCGGTAGCCGACGACTTCTTGACGAGAGGAGACCCTCTGGATCTGACGTTAACATCATGAACTGCCCAAATTTCAGAGACTTGTGAAGAAACAGAAGTGGAAAGGACTTTGCATCCCACACTCTGAAGGGAAGGGCACAAGAGTTTTCACAAAGCGCACATT
>NW_024648710.1:0-684 GCF_008729295.1 Plectropomus leopardus
GCGTGGGGACGTAACGTACGCATGACGTAAGAGAGCAAAGGTCAATGCGGTTCCCAGAATCCTTTGCGTTGTAGTTTTTTTTAATGGAGTTTTTGACAAATTTTAATTTTTAAACATTTGTGGAGTATTTAACAGAAGGGCCACATTCAGAGACGACGTGAGAGATAAATAAAAAAAAGGTTAAAAAAATATTATTTAAGCAATATTATTAGAATTATTACTAATAGTAGCAGTAGTAGTATTTTAAATATATAAAATTTGCCATATTCTTCTCATATGAAAACCATTTAAAAAAGTAAATATTTGGGTAAAACTGTCCTTAACCCCAAGGCAGTTGGTGTTCATGTTACCTTTGTTTTTTCCTTATATTTTGTTTTTTATTGTTTAAAAACCAAACAGATCATATTAGGAGATCAGCATACACATGTAGTCAATACACATGATCAGTGGTCCTAAATTTAACTCTGGGTGGCATTAAAAATCTTATCTTCTAAAATCGAATTTAAATTCAAAATTCTAAATCTAAACCAAATTTCCAGAATCCTTTGCGTTGTAGTTTTTGTGGTATTTTTGACAAAAATTAAATTTTTAATCATTTGGGGAGTATTTAATAGAAGGGCTGCATTTAGGAAAAGACATGCCAGATAAATAAAGTATTTTTGAAAATTAAAAAACAAAACATAA
>NW_024648711.1:0-204 GCF_008729295.1 Plectropomus leopardus
TCGGGGCGAACCCATTCCAGGGCGCCCTGCCCTTCACAAAGAAAAGAAAACTCTCCCCGGGGCTCCCGCCAGCTTCTCCGGGATCGTTTGCGTTACCGCACTGGACGCCTCGCGGCGCCTATCTCCGCCACTCCAGATTCGGGGATCTGAACCCGACTCCCTCATCGACGCACGAGCCGAGTGATCCACCGCTAAGAGTTGTCA
>NW_024648714.1:0-222 GCF_008729295.1 Plectropomus leopardus
GCTAGGCGCCAGCCGAGGCGACCCGCCGGGACCCCCGCGCGAACGGGCGCCCAACGGGCGCCGTAGCTGGGGAGATCCGCGAGAAGGGCCCGGCGCGCGCCCAGAGTCGCCGCCGCCGACCGCCGTACCCGATCCCCTCCACCGGCCCCCCTTCCACGCGGCGTCGGACACCGCCCCGCGAAAACCCCCGCCCGGCGACGCGCGAGGCGCCGCGGACGAGGG
>NW_024648715.1:0-226 GCF_008729295.1 Plectropomus leopardus
CTTTGTTTTAATTAAACAGTCGGATTCCCCTGGTCCGCACCAGTTCTTAGTCAGCTGCTAGGCGCCAGCCGAGGCGACCCGCCGGGACCCCCGCGCGAACGGGGGCCCAACGGGCGCCGTAGCTGGGGAGATCCGCGAGAAGGGCCCGGCGCGCGTCCAGAGTCGCCGCCGCCGACCGTCGTACCCGATCCCCTCCACCGGCCCGCCTTCCACGCGGCGTCGGACA
>NW_024648717.1:0-12054 GCF_008729295.1 Plectropomus leopardus
GTGTGTGTGTGTGTGTGTGTGCGTGTGTGTGTGTGTGTGCGCGCGTGTGTGTGTGATCAGCACCTGCTTGATATTGTTACTGAGGAAGACGAAGTAAATGCAGCAGAAGCCGAGCTGAGTGATGATTAGAAACACGTTCACCGTCCGTCTGTGGGAGCGAAACAGAGAAGGGGAGCTGTTAGACAAAAGGTAAGGTCACCCCACCTGAAGATAGGATTTACAAATACTGAAGTCAGTTCGGCGAAAACTGTAGGACAAGTTCGATCAGAAAAACATCAGAGAATTGCGAACAAATTATTTTTCAATGTAAAATGGCTCCAGCTGACTCTTTTGTTTGTCTTGTCATGCTCCATACATCTACCAATTCTTGAATGTCTACATGAAACAGACTGCAGGGGCTCCTTCATTGAAATCTGTTAGGTAGCGCCCTTGAGGCATTTTTTAAAATCCATACAGTTAACCCACAAAATATCAAATTTTTCCCCAGTCCAGATAACTTTGCAAATTTTCATGACTTTTTGAATATGTTAAAGCCCTAAAAAAAGCAATTAATTTGCTGTAATAATAATAATCCTTTGCATTTCTATAGAGTCCTCGCACCCGTTTGGTGCTCGGGCCCTAATTACAAACAACAAACACAAATGCAACACTGTTAACTTTCAATGAAAATGTATCAAACTTTACACTGCACCTGAAAGCAGCAGTTCGAAATTGGTCTGAGGGACAGGACTGGCCAGACTTTGGACATGCCTGATCTACATGGTCCATATTTAATGTTGAACTAACCAAAAACAGTCCTTTCACACTGTGAGGACAGGTATTTTGGGATATTATTTGGCATTGGTTGGGAAATTAAAGACATACAAAGATGCCTGCGTAAATGGCCATAACCCAGCATGTCCAAAGTCCGGCTTTTAAAGTCGAATAGACAATATTGGTTTATGAAGCATGATCACTTTCCCTTCACCTCAGAATG
The DNA here is from genome assembly GCF_008729295.1 of Plectropomus leopardus. NCBI lineage: Eukaryota > Metazoa > Chordata > Actinopteri > Perciformes > Serranidae > Plectropomus > Plectropomus leopardus. The sequence continues at coordinate 977 of NW_024648717.1, forward strand.
GCAGGACTATCACATTGTTTGTAGATATGCATCAAATAGGAACTGATGTGTTTTCATTAAAAGACAGTAGAAAAGCAAACTAAACATTGACAGCAGAGATTTCCTGCTATGTAGCAGACATGGCAACAAGAAACATGAAGATGACATTGAGGACCGCTGTTTTCAGGAGCCGTGAAAAGTTAAATACACTTTCAGTTAAAGCTGAAAGTGCTTTCGTTTTCATTGTTTAATTATTATTGCTTTTTTAATTACCTATTTGATGCGAGCAGCAGCTGCCCCCCAAGTATTTTCACATTAAATAATCTGGCCCCCATTGAAAAAGTTGGACACCCTTGGCCAACACAGCGACTTCAGGTCATTTATATTACACCATGATATTAAAATATTTCAAAGAAAACACTGTATCACTGTGTCAGAGAAAAGAAGAAGAGCAGGTTTAATTTCATTTCTAGTTTTGAACCTTTTACACTCCTTTTCTGTTATACATGCCTCTTACAAAACAACCTACATATAGATTTCCAAAAAAGCATCTGAGATGGCACTGAAACATCTTTAATCACTGCAGGATTGAACTGTACAGCTCTGTGGACAGCTCTTGGCAGCAGTGTTGCCTGCTCTGATGGATTAAGATCAGTGTGGATTATTGAGCCACGCTGCCGTTGTACAACTTAATTCATTGGGATAAACCCTCTTGACAGGAACCATCTCATTTTCAAGGGGGGGGGTCCTGCTGTGTAACATAGTGCTCCAACACGCAGGCAACAAGCGACATGTAGAGCTGTCCGTTTGTCATCAGGTGAAGTTTAAACAGGGGGTGTGCTCCAGTGCTTTTTGGAAAGTGTGCCTTTGTCAGGGATGGAGAAGAGCATAGATGGACTACAACATACAGTCATACACTGTGAACTCACCAGCTGATCTTACTTTTATAAATCCAGGAATCTAGGATAGTTATGAGTAAACAGAACCATTACTCTGAATTTATGTATTTTCATACATGATTGTTAAGTTGACTTAAATTTAAGTTGTATTTACCCAATTTTGTTAAGTTGTTGGAACAAAAAAAATGACGAGTGAGTTAACTTGTTCTTTGTAAGTGTTATCACTTTAGTTAAAAAAACAAAACAAGTTAGTCACACTTAACTGAACAGTTTCATATATCATGCAAGTATTGATATTTGTGATAAAACTGCATCACATGGAGTCCTGTTGAAATCTTAAATAAAGTCAAAGACAAAAATTTAGTCAGAATATTTCTGTTTCGTTTTTTAAATGAGGTTTTTAAGTGGATTTGTTTTGATTGTATAATTTTGTTTATTTGGTGCAATCACTGGTCTTGTCTGAAGATACCCAGGAAAACATTTTGTTAAAATACAAATAATCCAAATGCAATCAGTTTCCCAAATATTACCGAGTAAACACAACTGTTCACTTAAGTCAGACAAACTTGGTTTTAAGTTAAAAAGGAAAAATTAATTTCACTTGTCATTTTTAAGTTGACTTCAAGAAATGAAGTAAATGCTACAACATTTCAAATACATATAAAGCAAACATAACAAAAGAATAGTTGTATTTCCTTACCTTTTGGTAAGGTTGGTTTCGTAGATATTTTTAAGTAAGATCAACTTGTCAGATTTTACAGTGTACATATCTGGAATTTACACATCCATAACAATAATGATACAAGGATCAAGAATCAGAGCCAGAATTATACAGTATAGCAATAATAATAACAATTATTGATATTGTCTAAAAACTACACTTACCTTTTCATCTTTTCTTTCTTCAAAAAAAAAAAAAGAACCATATATTTATATTTATATACTGGTAGTCCTTTAGTCTTTTTTTTTCTTTATGCTTTTCTGACTAAATAGGTAACTTAAATATTTACAATGATTATTTTACAACCATTGGCCCAGCCCACTGAGGATAAAATGTTCCTTTGAGTTTGTGTAGAATAAAAAGCACGCAGAGGAAGGAGGGATAAGGGAAGAATGGTCCCAGTGGAAGGTGAGGTAGGGAGGAAGCGGAGGATGGATGTGGGGTCTCCAACCTCACAATGGAAGAAGGGTGTACAGGGTTTCCTGCAGCACTCTGTGCTCCATGGGGCTCCAGGTCCTCCCCTGTGCTGCAGGGGCATGCAGGGTTTTCCATCCCTTGTTACAGGGAGGATTCACTGCCACATGTTCCTGGGACGTCTCCTGGGTCGTCGTTTCCTCCTCCCCCCTTGACCCCACCTACATTACCAGCAGCTGTCCCAGCACCATCCTGAACTGCTGCGTGCATCCCGCCAACTCCCTCACCCTCTCAGTCATCTCTCTGGCTGCTCCGGGGGAAGGATACTGGAGTGCCGCTGTCTTCGTGCTGATCACAATGTCTTTGAGTTTTTCGCAGAGGGTGTTGCTGCTCTGGGCCACCCGGGCCCTCACATCAGGAGACTTGGCCTGGCGTGACAGCGTGTCACCGATGAACACCAGCTTGTGCGCGCTGAGGATTACGAACTTGCTGTGCGCAACGAAGATCTTGGGTGGTTGGTTTGAGTTGACAGCGGTGAAGAAGGCGTCGATGGCATTGGTCACTGTGGTGACGTTCTGCTCGCATTGCTCCTGGTAGAAGAGGAGGAGATGCCGGTCGCCGTGGCATAGCTTGGAAGAGGGCCCTCCAGAGCCGTTCTGGGGCTGCTGGTTGGCCAGAGGGTGGTGTGGGGATGGGACCCAGCCCGTCATGTCGTTGTTTATTGGCCGGCTGACTTCCTGCTCCAACCGCTCAAACTGTTTAATCTGGAAGATAAGGAAGAGTTGGGAGACAGTAGATACTTAAAGTAATATTTCACTGCAGGAAAGATGGTCTTTTTATAAAACCAGGCTGTCTCTGCAGTAGAAAGAAACAAATGCTTTTGAGACTGGTGCAACATGAGCAGAAAAAACAGAGTAAAAGGACACTTTTACTCAAGCAGTAGAAAACCTAAAACTACCTGCTACTAGGTGACACAATGCTAACTTGTCTGTTTGAAAAAGGTTCTAGCAGCGCGCACATCCAAAAGCAATTAAAAACTAGGTGCTGGATGTTACGAAAATAGATGCAAAAATACAAATAGAGTCCGCACACTAGATAATTCTTAAATGAACATTTATTACCTCCACATGTGTTTCGGGCCCAAGTCCTGCTTCAGACATGGAAAAGTACTGAGGGACACCATGAGGACCTGTATGGACAGGTCACCTGACAGGTCACCTGACAGGTCACCTGAGTCTAAAATCCAAAGATGCCTACAAAAAACATCTTAGTTTCTATTTGATCAGCACCTCCTAGTTTTTTGTAATGAGACAAAATAAAACAGAAATATTACACAAACTAGAGAAAGTATGAATAATGCTAACACTCAAAATAATGAAAGAAATCCTAAAGATAAATCAGTATTTCTTTCATTATTATGATTGTTAGCATTATTTGTACTTTTTCTACAGTTATGTAATATTTTCATTTTATTTTGACTCATGAAACTTGTGTATTGCATTGAATAACTTATTTACATAGTGTGCCACATGTTTATTTGTAGGCATCTTCGGAGTTAAGACTCACATGACCTATCAGGTGACCTGTCCATACGGGTACTTATGTGGTGTATCTCTGCACTTTTTCATGTCTGAAGCAGGGCTTGGGCCTGACATGTCAAACAAATGGAGGTAATAAATGTTCATGGGAGCATTATCTAGTGTGCGGACTCTATTTATATTTTTGCGACTTGTCCATTTGAAACCAATGGCAGCTGGTTGGTAGCAAACAATCTTGTATTAAAGTTAAACAGTAAGCTAAAAACATATTTCTGTAATCATTTGAGGCGTGAAATAGAAAACCCCTAAACATTATCTAAGATTATATTCAATATGCACTTCCCAGTTTTGCTGTTTGATCAGAGTTTGGTCTGAGTTTGAGAGAGAGAAACACAGAGAGGGGTAGCCCTGTCTCTTGATCGTGCTCTATACTGGTATGGTGGTGCTCTATACTCTATACTGGTAACCCCACTGACCAGCAATGTGAAAATGATAAAAACATTTTAATTATGGCCTAAATGACAACTCATTTTTTGCTATGTTCACCATCTATGTTCACTTTCTCACACAAACATAATTATAGGACAAATAAAGTGAAGGTGATGGATTGACACCAGGCATGCACACAAACAGGTACCTGTTGCTGTTCCAGTTGTGTCTTGTGTCGGATGATGTTGCCTTTCTCCAGCAGCTGTCTTTGGTTCTTTTCAAACTCTTCCTTTCCCTGACACATCAACACACAGACACACAGCTGTTACACTACGTGTACACACTTACATGATGTATTTAATACATAAATCTCTTGGTTTGTGGATCAGCAGGAGGATCACAAGTAATATCAAACCTCTGACTCCCTCTAGTGGTAACAGAGCAACTGCAATAACTTTGATCAATCTTACAATATCTCTGCACATACACGATTCCTGCACAGCCTTCCTGACATACAAATGCAGTTAAAAGTACAGAAGCCCATTTTGAAAGGTAAGGAATACCTATCAGAATGACCTACTACCTCTATAAATGTAGTAAAAGTACAGGAGCCCAAATTCCTAACCCTAACCCTTGGCCCTGACCCCCAAACCCCAACCCTACTAATGTAAGCCATTCTTCAACATTTTAAATGTGACTTTTTGGACTGAAATCTACACTAAAACGTCTTCAAAATGCTACACTATGACTTTTTTGACATTTAGAACTATGAATTCCTAACCCTAACTCTAACCTAACCTAATTCTGACAGGAAAGGAATACCTATCAGAATGACCTACTACCTCTGCAAATGTAGCTAAAAGTGGCGTAGGTCATTCAGTCAGGTAGGAAATATCTATGAGAATGAATGACCACTTAAATGTGGTTAAAGGAACAGTAGGTAATTCTGTCAGGTATGAAATACCTTTCAAAGTGACCAACTACCCCTAAAAATGTAGATAAAAGTTGAGTAGATCATTTTGTCAGATAGGAAATATCTATCAGAATGACCCACTACCTCTATAAATGTAGTAAAAATAGAGTAGGCCATTATGTCAGGTGGAAATAGATCAGAATCACCTACTAATTCTATAAATGTAATTAAATGTACAGGAGCCCATTCTGACAGGTAAGGAATATCTATCAGAATGACCTACTACCTCTATATATGTAGTCAAAAGTAAAGTAGCTCCTTCTGTCAGGTAAAAAATGCCTTCAGCCCAAAGGGAGGGGCGGAGAAGAAATCAAGATTTGTATTTTAAAAAATCGTCGTGAACCAAAAATTTGAATCAATTGTTGAAACAAATTTTATCACCCAGCCCTTACACACACACACACACACACACACAGACACACACACACACACGCTTGTTAGGTGAAGAAGGTGCTGACTTTTCACGAGCACATGCAGTCATTCATCATGACTGAAAGGTGTGTATGTAAGTGACCGTGAGAATGAGGGTGGCCCCCATAACTACAGCGTCACGCTCGCACGCATGCAGCTGAATTCACCAATTTTAACTCAAGTTCTTTGATTTGTAATGACACAAATACTGAGCTCCAATTTATAATCATACTGAATGGTGTCAGATGGCTGATCCGTCATTCATATCCAGCAACACGAAAAGTAAAACGACATACGAACCTGACAAGATGGCTTGGCATCAATATTATTTTTCATTGAAGATATTTCCTTTTCATATAATAATATAATAATATAATAATATAAATATATTATTATTATTATTGCATTTGGGGGCTGGGGGCAAAAAATATAAATGCAAAAAAGCAAAATGTAAAGGCAAAAATGTATAAAAACTATATAACTTATAATGTGCATAGCATTGGCTTGTACCTGTTAAATAAATAAATGCAAATATTTAGAAAATAGGGGGCGAAAAAAAAACCCCAACATAAAGTACTTTCAGATGCAGTAGCAAGTACATACCAGGAATAAAATGGAGCGATTCATGACTGCTGAATGAGCAGAGAGTATGAAGACGTAGTTCAAGCAGGCAGTGTTCATTTTGTGAACAAAAAAATGATGAAAAAAACCCTGTTGATTACTTTTTCCATAATGAAAAACATTTTTTTAAAAAACAAACACTGGCACAAAATGTTTTACAATTTTCCTCAACAATGAAAACTGTGTGAAGTCTGAGGGGCGGCTCAGGGACAGTGTGTGTGAAGCTTCCTCAGAATCACATAAGCACTAACACAGCAGCGCTAAAATCAGTTGCAACAACTGATTTAAAATGTGATGTGAGTGTACTTTTGTATGATCAATGAACTGAGAAGTGACAAGGAACCTCCAATGGTAAACTCAGAAACATCAACAATAAAAAAAAGGTTGTGCATGTGCGTGTGTGTCTCTGTGTGTACCTGTAAATGTACGTAGTCGTAGTCCTCCATCCAGCCTTCCTCTGTGGTCTCATACGGCCTGTCCACACCTTCCTCTTCCTCTGCAGCTGTAAACTTTGGCGGAGAGGGGAGGGGCCGCGACTGAATGTTCACCTTCTCCCCTCCCTGATAGCTCCCACTTCCTGATCCCGTCATGTGACCGCTGATCTCCCCTGGGATTGGAGGAAGTGGCAGCTGCTGCTGATGCCTGTTGGTCCGTTTGAAGAGTAGCGAGGCGTTACCGTGAAGAAAGGAGGCGAGCTGCTTGGCATCGTCAGGGATGCCTCGCGCTGTCATGATCAGTCGATCTAAGTCATCCCCTCCTGGTGGTGGTGCTGTGAGCACAGTGTGTGACCAGGAAATGGCATCTAAGCTCTGACTGTGTCGAATCAAACTCTGGAAGACCTCCTCCATCTTCCCCACCTGACGACCCAGCTTGGTCTGCAGGGAGCGGTCCGTGGCCTGGGCGGAGTTTGCCACAGCACCTCGGGCAAATTCCAGGAAGTCTCGAACAGTGGAGCGCACCCGGTCAGCAGCTTGATGAATGGCTGGGAGGTTCCCTTCCAGGTGAGCAGGGCTTCTCCAGTTACCTGTGATGAAGGACATCATGAGGGAAACACTGGACTCAACCGCTTGCTGGAGACGGGACAGACGCTCCATGGCCTGCTCCAGGTCCAACATGAGAGGTTTCCCTGGAATGGGGCCAGGGGCAGGAAGTGAGGAGGAAGAGGTGTCGCGTACAGGGACCATGTCTAAGGATGAAGCAGAGTGGTTGCTCCGTGTGCTTCCTGTGCTCGACGCAGAGAGACGCTTGAAGGACAAAGTGAGCTCCTCACTGGTGGACTGGGCATCACGCACAACCTGGAAAACATGAATCACCACTGAAATAATGTACAGATTGTCTGGATGATGGCAGGATGCAAGTAAGATGATCTTAGTGAGCAGTTTGCAAGCAAGTTAACCGAACACAACAAAGAAACTGATAGCTGTAGCCTCCGAACACTTTGTTTAGAAACAAACAAATGCCTTTCCTAAAATGTGGGACTGCCCCTTTAACTCTCCCACCTGTGGCGGGACATCGTAGACATAGTGGTCGCCCCGCTCTCCTCCTTTCTCCTCTCGTTCCCGAGGGAAATCGTAGACATCCTGGGTAGGGTGACCTCCGGTCCGTAGGCTGGCGGGGATGTCATAGATCTCCTGGGGGGCCTGGCTGACTCCGCCCCTATCTCCATGGTAATGCTTGTCAGTCAGGATGGGGGGTGGGACGTCGTACACGTCCTCTGGAATCGGAGGCTCGTCGTCGTCGTTGAGGTTGTTGTGCAGGTACTGGCCAGGAGGGACAGGGACTGGCTTGAGTTTGGCAAAGTGGGGGGGCACGTCGTAGGTCTCCTCTCTGATTGGCGGAGCATCAGGGACATCTTTACTGACAGATGGGGGGAAGTCATACACCTGAAGAGAGAGGAGGAGAGAAAAAGTAAGAAAAATATTAAAGGAACCTTCACTCCTGATTGATGTCACTCTTTGTAACATGACATCTGCTTGATGATCTTGCACTATTTCAGTGATCAAGTCCAGAATTCGGTTCCTCACTGGTTTTCATCCAGTTGCTTCATTTATTAGTTTGTTGTTCAGTTAGTCATTTTAATCACTTTGTGACTTGGCTGTATTCACTGTTTCATCATTTATCCCTAATTTATTTGTAGTCTTTTAGGGGTAGTTTTGCTGTGTACTAAGTAGTTTAATAAACCTTTTATTTATAAAGACATATGATCTTGTGATGTGTGTGTGTAGCAAATTTCAAATTATGAGACTAGATTAATGAATAAGTCAAAATGGGCTATCAACCTTTCTATTTTAATGGGCGCTGCTGCAAGGTTTTTAAATTCTAAGTTTGAATGTAAGCTTATTGTCCCTGATAGCCGAAGTTGAGCCCCATTACTCCACTTCATATGTTCAGAATTTTGCATTATGAGTTGTAGTTATGGATTTTGGTATTGATGTATTAATTAATTAATAATTAAAATGTATTGCTAATCAATTGATAAATCCCTGACTTAAACCACTAAAGAGGATTTTAGGTAATTTCTGGGATTTGAGGCCTTTTCACGGATTTCAGGACATTTTTAGGATCTTACGAAATCTCTAGGATTTTACTACATTAGGAGTTTAACTAGGACCTCTGCTGGGCTTTGCAGGGATGCTCCACTGGCACTTTTTTTCTTTTATAAACAAGCTCTGTTTTGATGCTGTTTTATGCACTCTGGCACTTTATGTAGAGTAAAAGTACAAAAACAATTTCCAGTGAGAATCACTTTATTTTCATTGTGAATTTGGTTGGGGGGCCACCCAGCACCCTATCGGGGGCCAGACTTAGCTCATGGGCCGGAAGTTGAGTATCACTCCCATACAGTCTGTGGTGTGGTGAAGTCTAGCGCAGTATACTTGACAGAGTTGGCAGTTCAGCATGCAGATACCACCAAAATGTTAGAAAGTAGAGTGGCATTTCACAAAGCTGAATGCTTCTGTTCACATGATAGGTATCAAATGACTAAAGAAAAAAAAAGGATGAAATAAGGTGCCATACTGGCACTGGTATCACTTTAAGGGTATCAGTATTAGTACTGGTATCTAAACAATACCCAGCCTTAGTATCAAGCACTTTGAACCAAAGCCCTACACAAAGCCTCACCGTCTGCTGTGTGTTCTTGTCTGTGCTTGCTGGGGTGTCATATATATCTTGACCACTAGAGGGTCCCTTCACCACCATGGGAGGAGTGTCATACACCTAAACACAGGAAAAAAACAGATATGAATTACATGCATCCTACTACAGACACACACACTCACATACATATACATGACTCTCTCTCTCGCACACACACACACACACACACACACACACACATCTGTCAGTGCACTGATATAATATGTCGTGCAGAGAGAATACAGCATACATGGGGTAGGCCTGTTTCTTACACTACACTCATATTTCCTAAGAGGTCTTATGAGCTTGTCTGTTTCTGCAGAATTCATCAAGTTACATTCAAGAAATTTTAATACCATTTAGGGTGTTTTCACATTAGGGAGATTGTTTTGTTCTGTGCCCAGGCATGATTGCTTCCCCCTCCCCTCTTCTCCTCCGGTCAGCTTTAACGTCAGTAACGTTGTTCTGTGCTTGAGTACACATGTGTATGTGATACAGTGGGTGGCGGTATGTACGTAGTTGGTTTTCAATGCGCCAATGCACACAAAGAAGAAGAAGCAACACTTGAGCCGTGGACTTTGGCACATTTGTTTATGTTTATATTCCATGCAGTTCAGTGTATCATCCAGTGTAGCATGCAGACAATTGGGAACACCCCGTTACTTTGTCTGTTTTTATTATTTTTCAGATGTCACCAATGGCCCTCTCGCTGGCCTTCCGACTACAACATCCACCTTGCAGCTCAAAGGATGAAATAGGCGAATACGAAGGTTTCAGAAGAGACAGGAGGCGCTGAGGAATTACTACAATTCTTCTTACTGACTGCAACTTGTGGTTGTCCGTAAGGTATAAAATAGACTAAGAAAAGAGAAAAAACGAACTTTTATTAATGAATAAATAAGACTTGGGTCATACTGCATGAGTTGTTTGAGAGTTTATATACAGATGTTTTAAAATAGATTTGCTGTTGTTAAACTTGGTCCCTGTTTACTTCAATTTGATGGAGAATGGTTGCCATTTTTGGATTTCCATTTACTGTAGAGGCATGAAGGGAAAATAAAAGCAAAGAAAAAGGTTCCTTCACAAATTGAAGGTAACACATGGTGGGTAACTGAAGTACAAATGATCACTTTGAAGTGAAGTATTCCTTTAAAATCTTTTTGACCTTTTTTGAGGAAAATGAATTTAGTGTTTTGCAGATGCCTCTTATACATTCACAGTAAGTGTACAACATTACTCATCACAACGGATCAGAAGCAGCTGATTTCTCAGGACATCTCTACACTGCAGTTTCTGCAGGGACAATGGCATGAAAACAGGTAAACCCTGCTGCACTCTGGAAGTTTGTTCATCACAAAACTACTGAATGACGCAAAGAGATCGGTACATAAATAAATGTAAATAATAATACATAAATGTAAAATCCTGATTTTGTGTGTGCACTGTTCATAATCTGCTCTCTTGATTTCCTCCAGTTGTTGATGATTTGAAGCTCTTGAAAATATGAAATGGTGCTTATCAACAGTTTCTGGCTGAAAGGCTTTAACAGGACACACACATTATATTCTTTTGGCAAATGAAAAAGCCAATGGAAGTAGACATTGGTTAAAAGGAGAAGTCTAACATGATGACCCTCCACTAAAAGTCTGATCTGGTATAGTTTTGCTCCACTCTCAGTTGGACTTGGCAATTGAGAGATCCAGAAAAAAAGCTAGTTTAAAGATGCTTTAAATCCACCCGAGCTTCATTTAGATGCCACAGAATGTAATCAAGCATCCACAAAGAGTTTATTCATTTATTCTATTACAATAACTAATCTGAAATACAAAACTGTCAAGAAAAATGTCTGCAGGCATGATTACACACACAGAAACTATAAAACACACCCTCAATTGCACACACACACACACACACACACACACACACACACACACACACACACACACACACACACA
>NW_024648719.1:0-216 GCF_008729295.1 Plectropomus leopardus
TAAAAAAAGGCTCGACCGTACGGGAGCTTTATGATTCAAAATACAACCTAAACCACTCCTTAATATTAAAATGATAGTAGTTAATATAAAACAAAGACAGAGCTCATACTCATGCACCTACTCCGGAGGCAGCGAGGTCCGACTGTTGCTACCCCCCGGGGTGCACGACCCTAAACCACAGGGGTGCTGCCTTTACTTACAATAGGAGACCCCAGT
>NW_024648720.1:0-272 GCF_008729295.1 Plectropomus leopardus
TTAGATGACGAGGCATTTGGCTACCTTAAGAGAGTCATAGTTACTCCGGCCGTTTACCCGCGCTTCATTGAATTTCTTCACTTTGACATTCAGAGCACTGGGCAGATATCACATCGCGTCAACACCCCCCGTGGGCCTTCGCGATGCTTTGTTTTAATTAAACAGTCGGATTCCCCTGGTCCGCACCAGTTCTAAGTCAGCTGCTAGGCGCCAGCCGAGGCGACTCGCCGGGACCCCCGCGCGAACGGGGGCCCAACGGGCGCCGTAGCTGG
>NW_024648721.1:0-389 GCF_008729295.1 Plectropomus leopardus
ATTCCTCCAACTGTAGGTTCTGGCAGTCTGTTACCTCAACATCTCAAACTACAGCCTCTGTCAGTGACCTGCAGGTGCTGCCTCCACCTGCAGATTCTGATAGACCGCCGCCATAAAACTCCACCTATGGCCTCTGTCATCAAACTTTAGCTGCAGCCTCTACCTGCAGATTCTGGCAGCCTGCTGCCAAAAAACTCCACTCCATCACCTCAAGGTGCTGAAGAAACGTGCAATATGAAACCTTTTTTGGCCTCCACCTGAAGCCTCTGTCAGGCTGTCAGGAACCTGCACCTCTTTCCTCCCCCTGCAGATTCTTGCAGGTGGAGGAAAAAGGATTCAGCTGCTGTGAAACCAGCTACAGCCTCTGTCAGCAACCTGCAGCTTCCACC
>NW_024648722.1:0-224 GCF_008729295.1 Plectropomus leopardus
CCCCCGTGGGCCTTCGCGATGCTTTGTTTTAATTAAACAGTCGGATTTCCCTGGTCCGCACCAGTTCTAAGTCAGCTGCTAGGCGCCAGCCGAGGCGACCCGCCGGGACCCCCGCGCGAACGGGGGCCCAACGGGCGCCGTAGCTGGGGAGAGCCGCGAGAAGGGCCCGGCGCGCGTCCAGAGTCGCCGCCGCCGACCGCCGCACCCGATCCCCTCCACCGGCC
>NW_024648724.1:0-203 GCF_008729295.1 Plectropomus leopardus
TACGGGATGTGGCCTCCTCCTCCTCCAGGAACTGGCGGGACAGAGCGTCGGGCTTGACATTGCGGGAACCGGGTCGATAGGAGAGGGTGAAGGAGAAGGGGGTAAAGAACAGAGCCCAACGGGCCTGGCGAGAGTTCAGTCATTTGGCGGAGCGGTTGTACTCGAGGTTTTTGTGATCCGTCCAGACCAGGAAGGGAATCTTG
>NW_024648726.1:0-219 GCF_008729295.1 Plectropomus leopardus
GAGGTTTTTGTGATCCGTCCAGACCAGGAAGGGAATCTTGGTGCCCTTCAGCCAATGGCGCCACTCCTCCAATGCCAACTTTACCGCCAGTAACTCCCGATCGCCAATGTCGTAGTTCCTCTCCGCTGGTGACAGCCGCCGAGAGAAGAAGGCACATGGGTGCAACTTCTCATCCACAGCCGAACGTTGGGAAAGGACAGCTCCTACCCCCACATCCGA
>NW_024648727.1:0-216 GCF_008729295.1 Plectropomus leopardus
AGGTTTTTGTGATCCGTCCAGACCAGGAAGGGAATCTTGGTGCCCTCAAGCCAATGGCGCCACTCCTCCAATGCCAACTTTACCGCCAGTAACTCCCGATTGCCAATGTCGTAGTCCCTCTCCGCGGGTGACAGCCGCCGAGAGAAGAAGGCACATGGGTGCAACTTCTCATCCACAGCCGAACGTTGGGAAAGGACAGCTCCTACCCCCACATCC
>NW_024648728.1:0-11827 GCF_008729295.1 Plectropomus leopardus
TAAAAGTTCATTTATTCTTCTATTCATTTAGCATTTTTTTGATACTCTCTTAATTGTTTGTTGTTTACAGATAAAATGCCCTCAAATTCAGACGGATGTCTCTGCCTGTGGTCTCCAGAGAGGACGAGGACAGAGTCTCTGCGTAGCGACTCTCTCTATCATGCCGCTGCAGGGTTAAAAAATGCTCCGGGTTGTAATGAAAACAATCATTTTGGACGAAGCTTAACCCAGGATGCATCAGTACAAAATGGTCACACGCAGACAGCGAAGGTGAGGAGGGGGACGGTTGAATTAGGACGCCGTGAGTCGACTGTGCTCACCTTGATGTAAGCTCCGGGGTAGATCTTGTGGACTCCGTCTCCTGGCGCTCGTCCCGCCTCACGATCCAGGTATAAGCTCTGGACGAACACCGAGTGGTCGCTAAGGCAACGCATCCAGATGTCCCCCTCCCCCCCACCCTCCTGCGCGCCCCCCCCGCCCGTTGTGGGGCGTGCTGGGTAACACGGCACAGAAGAGGGTCATCGCCGTGAGTCACCGGCGTCACACCTGCTGCCACCAGTTCTGCCGGCGGTCACACCGATCACACCGGGCACACCGTTCACACCGTTCACACCGATCACACCGATCACACCGGGCACACCGAGCACACCATTCACACCGGGCACACTGGGCACACCGTTCACACCGTTCACACCGGGCACACCGTTCACACCGGTCACACCAATCACACCGTTCACACCGGGCACACCGTTCACACCGTTCACACCGATCACAACGTTCACACCGGGCACACCAATCACACCGTTCACAGCGATCACACCGTTCACACCGTTCACACCGGGCACACCGTTCACACCGGTCACACCGTTCACACCGGGCACACCGGGCACACCGTTCACACCGTTCACACCGGGCACACCGTTCACACCGGTCACACCGTTCACACCGGGCACACCGTTCACACCATTCACACCGGGCACACTGGGCACACCGTTCACACCGGGCACACCGGGCACACCGTTCACACCGGGCACACTGGGCACACCGGGCACACCGTTCACATCGGTCACCTGGCGCGGTGACTGGCGGCGGTGCGGTGGACATTACTCAGCTGTCCCAAACAGAAACGGTCTCCTCCTGAAGGATCCACGTAACCGTCCACGGTTACCAGAGGACAGCTGGACTGGACCTTAAACATCTCCCCGACCTGGACGTCCAACTCGAAGTACGAGATGGAGCACCAGAACTCTGGACCTGAGAGAGAGGACATGTTCCCAGAGTGAGGACACCTCTGGAAAAAGGACATTTTTGGAAAGTTTTGAAAAATCATGATGTAAATCATCATGATGGGCACACCTTCAAAAAATGAAGACATTATGTGAAGTTTTGGAAGGTGAGGTCATTTTTTAAAATTTATGACATTTTGTAGAGTTTTGTAAATAGAGAAATTCTTTTGGAAAGAAACATTTTTAGGGGGAAAGTTATGACATTTTTTTTTTTTGGAAAGTGAGGACATTTAGTGAAAAATTCGGAAAGTGAGGACATTTTTAAAAGTCAGGCCGTTTTTGGAAAGTGGTGACATTTTTTATAACAATTATGACATTTTTCAAAAGTGAAGAAGGTTTTGGAAAGTTAGATTATTTTTAAAAATTAGGACAATTTTGGGAAGATGTTTTAAAAGTGAGGACATTTGTGGACAATAAAGTTAAGGAGTAATTTTTTTAAAGTTAGGGCATTTTTGGAAAATGTTTTGGAAGTCATGATAGTTTTAAAAGTGAGCACATTTTCTAAAGATCTGTAAGGTGATAACAAAAAGTTGGGAAATCTTTGGAAAACAGACTTTTTTTTAGAAAGTGAAGACATTTTGGTGCAAGAAAGAAGGAAGAAAGGTTTGGAAAGTCAGGATATATTTTGAAATTGAAGACAGTAAAGTTTTGTAAAGTTTTGTAACGCAGGGGCAGTGGTACTAAAGTGATGATATTTTGGGACAGAGCTGGTACCTGGGTGGTTGGACACTGGCTGTGGATACGGAGCAGTACTGTGATGCTGTGACCCTGCAGGAACAAACACAGAGACTCAGTACAACAGTAGAGTACTAATACTGCAGTACTTCAGGGGGATATTTCACATGATGTCGTACAGAAGTGAGTGTTGGGGGCGTGGTGATGATGTAATGGCGGCTGCTGGTGGCTCCGCCCACTCTGCGGCGGTCCTGCTGGGCTGTAGGGGGCGGGGTTATTACCTGGCCAGGTGGCTGCAGAGACACACAGGACAAAGGTCAATATCTGTCACATGTTATTACAGTTACTGTGGTACGAGGGCTGGGCGATAAAACAATAATGACATCAATCGCGAAATAACTTTTCCTCGATTAAAATACGAGATGTAGTCGACAGAACGCATTCCAGCCATGATTTGACGGACAACACGAACAGCCAGTGACAATAAGAATAGCGCTGCGGAGAACCAAATGCAGTGAAGGACTTTGACTGTTGAACAGCTGAGTGTTTGACAGCCACAGCGCTGAAACAGCCAAATCGGCAGAGGTGGAAAGTGACTTCTTTCTTCTTCTGTGTACTTTAGTGCAGTACCGTTTTTGGGGGGGCTGCTGTAGTCGGGCTGGTGTGGGAGGTGGGGGTGGCGCGAGAAGAGAGGAGGGGGAGGGTGGGGGATAGGAGGGGGGTTGGGGTGCGGTGGGGAGGCGTGGCCCCCGTGGTTCTGAGGCAGGGCAATCTGAAGGAGCCCGGGGCCGTCGTTGCAGACGCCCCCCACACCTCCCCCGCTTCTCCCGCAGCCGCCCGCTGACAGAGCCGCAGGCGTCATGGAGCTGCTGCCTGCAAGACAGTAAGCAGGGCATCAACTCACACAAAGTTCATCTTTACGTGAAATAAAAAAACATTTGACTGACAGTCTGACCTGGAGGGGAGAGAGGCATGCTGGGATACATGCTGACGGGGCGGGGCTGGCTGTAGGGGTCAGAGTGGGGGGGCAGGTCGATCTGCAGACAGTCCTGCATGAACTCCTCCTTTATCAGAGACTGAGGACCTGAAGGAAGACAGGGGGCGGGACGAGGAGCAAGAGACGAATCAGACAACAGATAAGATAAAAACATAAAGGTTTTCCTCTGATCATGAATATGAATATATATAAATGCTCAGTGTGTGTGTGTGTGTGTGTGTGTGTGTGTGTGTGTGTGTGTGTGTGTGTGTGTATGTGCACCTGTGGTGGCGGGGGACGCCACCCTCTCGTAGTGGTACGGATTCACACACACGCTGTCGTACTTCAGGTCGAAGGCGTACTGACAGAACTTCACATGTTTCAGCTCGTTCTTGTGGAGGTCGGGCCAACGCCACAGACGGGCGTAGATCACGTGAGGGAAACCTTTCCTCCCCGCCACCTGCAGACAGACAGACAGACAGGTGAGACACACACAGACGTTTAACAGACAGACACAGACAGACAGGAAACAGCCTCCATGGAAATTTAAATAAACTCTGTGAGAACAAACTGAGTCACCGTGAGCAGGGGTTACCATGGAAACAGTGTGTGTGTGTGTGTGTGTGTGTGTACAAGGTGATGCAGGGTTAACTCGTCACACCAAACCACGACCATGACATCATGTCTGACCTCGTGTGTGTGTGTGTGTGTGTGTGTGTGTGTGTGTGTGTGTGTGTGTGTGTGTGTGTGTGCGAGACAGACGGAGCTCATCACACTGCAAAAAATTCATCCTTATGTTTATTTTAACATTTTTAGTTTTATTGATTTTTTTTTGTTTATCAGTTTTTAAACCAAAGGATGAGTTAAAAAGGTATCTAAGAACATAAATTATTATTATGAATGCAAGAATTAAAAAAAGATTTATCCAGACACATATAACACAGCAGCTTTATTCTCAGATCAGTATCACTCTGATTGATTATTGATTGCAGTCAATAATCAATCGAGCTACAGTGAGGTTTAAATAAAAAACAAAAAGATTAATCTTTTTGAGCACAATCATGTTAAAAAGCAACAGAAAAAAAGTTTTATCTTTCAAATACAAATAAAAGTTAAAGCTGCTGCATGCGTCCCAAACAGGAGAACTAATATATAAGACAATAAAATATAATGTTTATTTGTAGAGCTCAAAACTCACAAACTTCACACTCAGCAGCAAGTTCAAACGGTTAAAATAATCAAATACCAAATCTGATCAAACAGAGTCTGAAGGTCCGCTGTGAAGGTTGTGAAATGGAATAAATTAAGTATATTTTCTTAAGTGTATAATCACCTGAAAATAATAATTATTGTGTTTTTGTTACCTTAAAATGAATCAATATAAACATAAGGGGCAGCTCCTCATGTTTCTACGGTAGCCTAGAACGGACAAATTTAAAGCTGGCTCTAGATCGGAACATTCGTGTTTTCCGTCGTTAGCTGCCACTTCACGATGAGCAGCGTCGGAAAAAAACACAGATTTATTAAATTCAACATTTTTCAGTCGGAACAAAATAAAATAAAACACTGAAAACGAGAAAAGATCCAAAACAAGCTGATTAGTAAACGGAGAGATGGAGTCACATCACTGCATCACATCCACACACACACACACACACACACACACACACACACACACACACACACACACACACACACACTCTCAGTGCAGCAGCCTATCAGAGTGTGTTCTGTGTGCACAGGTGAAGGGCAGGGATAACAGTCTGCAGACAAAACACACACGCACACACACACACACACACACACGCACACACACGCGCGCGCACACACACACACACACGCACACACACACACACGCACACACGCACACACTGTAAAAAAGCGTCCGTCTTAACGAGTCGCTCAGCTTCACTCTGTGTTCGACACAAATCACTCTGCAGACAAAACTTTGTGTGTTTGATAAAAAAGCGTCAAAGAAGCTGAAGCTGCAAACACGGACGCTTCACACACAGAAGCTCCGAACATCCAGCTTCAGTATCAACAGGCTGACCTTTGACCTTTGACCCGCACGTCATCACTTTATCTTATTAGACATTTCTGTGAAGTTTTATTTGTTTATTAGAACATGAATTGTTGATTTACGGCCAAAAACAAGTTTTGCAGTTCATCGTTGAGTCCGAGTGGACGTTTGTGCCAAATTTGAAGAAATGACTTCAACGTGCTGCTGAGGTCTCACTGTGAGGAGAACGGGACAGACGGACAGACAACCCCCAGAAATAAAACACCAAAATGATGTTTGGAGCCTCTAAAACTGTAATATTTGGAAGTTATAAACCGCTTTTGATGCTACAGTGGCTTCCTATTTACATTGTTGACTGCCCCCTGATTGGACGGTGCTGCAGACGTTTCCTAGCAACAGATTTACGCTTCACTGGTTTTAGTGGTGCAACCTGATGATTCAGTGAAACTGAGAACTTTTTACAGTGTAGGAACTCTGTGGCCAGATCCAAGAACAAACTCGAGACGTGCACACATTCCCGTCTGTCTGCACACACACACACACACACACACACACACACACAAACACACACACACACACACACACACACACAACACACACACACACACACACACACACACACACAGTCTGGCTTAAGTTAACCCGGCCCCTTTCCTGTGTTTCAGACAAAACAAGCCAGCCTGCCCTTCCTCCTCCTCCTCCTCCTCCTCCTCCTCCTCCTCCTCCTCCTCCTCCTCTCTCCGTCTTCAGTCTGCTCTCTGACACTCTTGTATCAGTTTTCTGTTTGGATGTTTGAAGTTTTCCAGGTTCCTTTGATCCTTTAAAGACTTCACAGGATCCCCTGGTTCTCCAGGAGGCTGCAGGACTCCTTAAGGAGGTTTCAGGCTTTTTAAGGAGAGAGTTAACATTCTAAAACGTGTTGCAGGTCCTTGATAAACGCCTCTTTCCTTTTAGGACAATGTCAGATGCTTCATCTGGGTCTTCAGGGAACTTGAAGGAGGCTTGTGAGTCTCTTGACGAGGTTTCGGGGTGTCCTGGGTAATAGGCGGGCCGTCTCGAGGTCTTCTGGTGTCTCAGAAATAAAGACATCGGGGTGATCTTCAGCTCTCTGGTAGAGCGTGCGTCCCATACAGGCTGCGTCCTTCGCGGCGGCCCAGGTTCGATTCCACCCTGTGGCCCTTCGCTGCACACGGCCCCTCTCGCTCCGTCCTCTGCTGTCATTCAGCAGCTCTGCAGCCGGCGGGTTTACATCGCAGATCTGCACAGTGACGAACAGTGACGCTCTGCCACTTCTCCTCCTGCAATAACATCCAGTAACCATGGCGATGGACGTTCAAAACATTAGCAGCTCTATTTCTATTGCAGCCTTCGCACAAGCCGTCATTATTTCCAATTAGGAGCCGACAGATTATCGGTCGGGCCGATTAGCGAGGCCGATATTTGGCATTTTGCAGGTTATCTGTATCTGTGTGCGTCTTCATCAGCATTTAACCTCACAGGAACATTATTTAAAATGATAAACATCCTTCAAACGTTCTTCAAACATCAGACTAAAATGTTTTCTTTAAAACATTATTGGAACTCGTAGTTAACGTTAGCTGATGTCGTGGGAGCGTTCCCGTTAGCTGGCTGCAGACGTAAACGGCTCATTCTAATGCAACGAAAACACAACAATTTATTTTATTCTGATTGTTCACTAAAGAAAACGTGCTTATGATATCTTATTCAGATTCTGCAAGTTTTTTTTTTACTACATTTATTTTTTTTATTTTATTTGGGAAAAGCGGTTTCAAATAACTTTACTACAAATTAGTGGAAAAAGAGAGTTGGAGGCAACTATTGCAGTACTTTTGGTATGGCAACTGTTCTACAGTTAAGCTCTCATTTAGCTCTTCCAATCATTTTCAAATTTCTTTGTAACATTAACAAATTATATACAAAAGAACATGGGAATATTTATTTATTTATTCATTCATTTATTTAATTTACTACACTATTTATATTTATCATATATATATATATATATATATATATATATATATATATATATATTTATTTGATTTGATCGTATACACTTTTATTTCTGTTTGAGTCCCGCTCAGGCAGTGAAAGTGAATTTCATTGTTTTAATCTGTTCAATGACAATAAGACTCTCTTTGATATATCAGCCTAAATCCTACACACTGGACCTTTAAGGGTTCTCCAGAGTTCTCCAGAGCTTGAAAAGGTTCTCGTGGTGCTGCTGGAGGTGCCAGGGACGCCTGAGGGGTTTGAGGTCATTGAACAGGGTTCTTCGAGTCCTGAAGTTTAATTTGGAGCGGGTCGGATTTTCTCTCGGGGCGACCTTTGTCTGCACGGTCAGTCATTAAAAATGTTCTGTGGGTCCTCGTGTCGGTTCTGCCCGTTCCTGATCTGTTCTGGCTGTAACGTGAGGCCGAACGTGGCTCATGTGAGCCGTCTGAAGTGTGATCCATGTTTACATCCTCCGGTCTGATAATTACTGTCTGACAGTGTGTGACACACCCAGCTGTCTGCTGCTCTGACTCCGTCCTACACTTTACACAGAACAGCAGAGAACAGCAGAGAACAGCAGAGAATACAGAGAACACCAGAGAACACCAGAGAACATCAGAGAACACCAGAAACACCAGAGAACACCAGAGAACATCAGAGAACACCAGAGAACACCAGAGAACACCGGAGAACAGCAGAGAACAGCAGAGAACAGCAGAGAACATGAGAGAACAGCAGAGAACACCAGAGAACACCAGAGAACACCAGAGAACAGCAGAGAACAGCAGAGAACATCAGAGAACAGCAGAGAACACCAGAGAACAGCAGAGAACATCAGAGAACACCAGAAACACCAGAGAACACCAGAGAACATCAGAGAACACCAGAGAACAGCAGAGAACATCAGAGAACACCAGAGAACACCAAAAAAACACAGAGAACACCAGAGAACATGAGAGAACACCAGAGAACATCAGAGAACACCAGAGAACACCAAAAAACACAGAGAACACCAGAGAACACCAGAGAACATCAGAGAACAGCAGAGAACACCAAAAAAAAACAGAGAACAGCAGAGAACAGCAGAGAACAGCAGAGAACAGCAGAGGAACGGCTGCGAGGAACCAGACAGGAGACGGGAGCAGGTGACTGTCGGACAGGTGTTAGAGGAGGAAGTGCAGTAACTGCAGTGTTACTGTTGTGTGCTTTTATTAATATGCTTCAAATCTCTTAATT
This sequence comes from Plectropomus leopardus, assembly GCF_008729295.1. Classification (NCBI taxonomy): domain Eukaryota; kingdom Metazoa; phylum Chordata; class Actinopteri; order Perciformes; family Serranidae; genus Plectropomus; species Plectropomus leopardus. Next base: position 8,207 of record NW_024648728.1, read on the forward strand.
ATGGCAGCTTTCATTCCATCGTGATTCAGTTTTTGAACATCCTCTTTAAATAAACCTGACACCTGATTTATATCTTACAGGTTTAATCAGCGACATCATACAAAGTTCGCTGAAAACAAACTGCGACAGGCGATTACGTGTTTATTCCTCCAACCACAAGCAAATCTTAAAAATGAAGAGAGACTAAAACTAAACTGAAAAATAAAAAAGTCTGAAATGCAGAGCCGATGGATGAACCTTCAAACATTGGACATAAACCGTCTCCACGGCTTCTACTCATTTTAATCGTCTCTTCAGCGGACAGTTGTGCTGCTTTCATCTCTTTATTCTTCTGCTTTCAGAGCTCACACTTCAGCGGACGCTTCAAACGTTTCAGATCTTTACCTGAACAACTTCCTCAGCTCCTCTTCTACCTTTTTCCACGTTAATACCTGCGTGCATGCTGTTTTTAAACGGAGGAAAACCCGTTAGAGACTCCTCTGTGATGGACAGCTGACCAGAGCTGTGTACACGGCTCTGCAGTAGATGCCTTTCTGTTCTTTTTTTTGATTTTGTTTTGTGTCACGTTCAACATCTCGAGCGGGTTGGAAACAGGTTAGTAAACAGTGGACAGCAGCATGGAGGCCAGTGAAAATGTTACCGTGGTCACTTAAATCTTCTACTTATTCAGCTTCTCTTTCAAACTTGCTGCAGACTCAATTGTGAATGACAGATTTTTGGTATTTTCCACCTGATGACATCATTTTTTTTAAACCATATTTGGCATATGTTTTTTTCTCATCAAAAAAAGATAGTGGCATCATGATAAGAACCTGGCAATTAAAGGGTTAAACTTCTGAAAATTCAACAGTATTTGATATTTAGGATTAGGACTGATGTTGGTTAAAAAATTAAATCATTGAAAGTAGAAAATAATATTAATATCTTTCAGGCTTGATTTTGAAAAGCACATTTTATGTGCAGAGCAGTAAGAGTGTGTGTAACATTAAAGCGAGCCCTAAGGGTTAAAACAGTTGATCCGTTTCAGGTGATCGAACAATCGATCGATTTATGTCCGATCGCTGACGTTCTAAATGACTCCTCAGTGGTTTATGTAAAGAAAACATCAGTTTCGTCCAAATGAACTCAAATTCAAAAGAAAATTTGAATGAACGCTTGTTTCCATTGATGTTGTGTAAACTTTCAGCTGCATCACACAGATGGAAAACATCACACACACACACACACACACACACACACACACACACACACACACACACACACACACACACACACACACACTGTCCTACCTGCAGCCGTCCGTCCAGCGTCCTCTGGATGGTGACACACTTGCTGGGATGGACGCCGTTGGTGGTGACGGCGGTGATGAGCGAGTCCAGCTCGTCCTTCTTCTCCTTCAGCTTCTTCACGAGACTCTCGATGGCGCGCTTGGCGAAGCCCTCGTTCTCGGCGCCCTGCCGGTGGCACATGAGGCTGTGGACGATGCTGAGGCAGGCGTCTGCGCTGCTGGGGGCCGGGCCGACCGACATGGTCACTGAATCTGCGAAAATTTAGAAAATCCAGTCAATGCTTGAATCATGTTTTAAGCAAAAATGACAAAAACACCCCAATATTTGCTAACTTTCATCTTCCATGATAACAAAACTGAATAAATTTGTTATGGACATTAAAATGTAAAAAAAAAAAAGACACCTGAAGACGTCACCTTGGATTCTGAGAAACAGACTCAAGCTCATACATTTTATAGACCAATGATTCATGGAGTCATCATAAAAATATTCGCTAGATAAATAAAAAGTGAAAATCATTAGTTGCAGCTCTATAATTTAATTTGATTTAATCAGTTACTATTTCAAGCTGAGATTTTTTCTGTCAGAAGATTTTTTGACACATTATGTGCTCAAAGACTATTGAAAATGTGAAAATCCAATAATAATTTTGGTTTTTGCAGTTTTTGGCGACGATAAATGGTGCAGTTTTGCAACTTTAAAGAAAATATTCATATTTTCTTTAAAAACTGGCCATAAAATAAACACAAATACAACCATAAAGTTGGATGCCCCTCCCCTAAAGCCAAAAATAAAAAACACAAGTCTCTCATCAGAGCTTAAAAAATGATTTGACAAGCCTCTCCCTTTTAAACCCCCCCCTCATAAATAACAAACAGTCCCTTACAAATTCAGATTTCTACACATAACATACGAAAAGCTCAGACAGAAGCCTTCATCCGCTTAACGTGTTCAAGGACCGGAGATTTTTAAAGAAAACATGCCTTCCAAACCTGCAGTAAAAAAAATACAAAATACAGCCATGAATAAAATACGGTAAATAATGAACAGTCCCTAAGTGGTACAATGACATAGTAATACACAGGTATGTTCTGTAAAAGATAAAATACTCTGAAACAGGATCAGAGCTGTGACATCTCATTGATACGATCAGATCCTGGTGATCGGTGATCAATATAAAGATTGAGTGTGATGCTCCGTCTTCACTTTCACTGTGTTGCATCACGTTTCTGATTATTCATCAACCTCTGACTGACTCACGTGATCCCCCCGAGCCCCTCACCGACTGATCAATCAATTCAACTTATGATTGTCAATAAGATGACGTCAGCCGTCCATAATTAGTAGACAGTGATGTCATCAAGCCGCTTAGTTGGTCAATCAAGTCTCGTTTTCTGTTGATTGGTTGATTGATTACTGATGTAACGATCAGCGCAGCTGGGGGTCAGAGAGACAGTTTGACATGCAGACACTCACACAGACAGGAGGACAGACAGGGGGACAGACAGGAGGACACACAGGAGGACAGACAGACGCATCAACAGTTGTCAGGTATTAAAGCGGCCGCGCGGAGTGAACCCTCCGCGGGCTCCGGCGGCTCCACTCACCGGGACTCGGCTCTCTCCGCTCGGCTGTGCTGCGCTGCCTGTGACGGTGAGACCGGCTGTCTGTGTGTCCGTGTGTCCTCCGTCTGATCCAGACTGTCTGTCTGCACACTCATGAGAGTCAGCGCGGGGGGGGGGGGCTGTGTCATGCTCACCAGACAGCCAGACATAACAGGAAGTCAGCCGAGTCCGACGCGTTATAAAAATAAGAGTAGATTCATGAGCGCAGACAAGCACATTAAAGAAGAACAAGAATCTGCCTTAAAACGCGTTTTTCACACATTAAAGATCGTGTGAAGTGGTACATATTATTATGGAACATTATTAAGTATAATTAGTATAATTATTCAAGTACATCTGACGTACTTGTACTTAACTTTTTTGTTGTTTTTATTCATTTATTTTAATTTCTTCTCTACTCTCCAGAAGAAAATGTACTTTTGACTGCACTACATTGATTAGTAGTTAGTAAGTTAGATCTTCATTTGGAACATGGTAAATAAAATAAGACAAAATCAAAGCATGTCACATAAAGTAATAAATAAATAAAAAACCCAAGAAATGATTCGAAAAAAGTGCAGAAAATAAAAAAACAAAATATGTATTTTTTGTAACTTGATTTCAATCCTTTAAAACTTGAGCAAAGTGGCTTCATTTCTTTCAAAAATAGCAACACAAAAAACCCTAAAATAAATATTAAATAAAAAATACTACAATATAAATATTTA
>NW_024648729.1:0-615 GCF_008729295.1 Plectropomus leopardus
ATATGTGTTAAGAAATTAGGAAAGTTTTATTAATGATGTATTTGCTAATGCTTTGCTTTTTGTTTTTGTTAGATAAGTTGTAACTACTGAGTAACACTTACAGAAGTAACAGAAGAAAAACGCTTTGAGTGGGTCTAACCCACCATAACCAAGACTTATCATGACTCAGCAACAGTAACAAGAGTAAGAGAAGGAAAGAGCTTCAGGAGGCTCCGCCCACCCTAACCCTAACCCTCTGGAAATGATCCATCCAAATACAACAAACCAACAACAATGTAAAACTGATCTCTAAACTAATTCTAATTCACCAATTCAAAAACTGAAATTTAAATCAAACAAACACTACAAACAAAGATTATTTAAACAAGAGTATTTCTTGTTCTCTTTGAGTCATTTTAATAAACTAAACATTGCTTTGAAACTGAAAAAATACTGGAACATTTCCTGAGAGCCTCCTAATGCCTTTCCTTCTTTTACACTTTTCTCAAAATGTTTTAATTATTTTTTTTTTGGATGAAGCTTTTTTCAAGAAAGACAAAACATTAATTATCATCATAATCATTACTTATTTACAACCTAGACTATCTTAAACATAGCAATATTTATTCAGAATCT
>NW_024648730.1:0-458 GCF_008729295.1 Plectropomus leopardus
TCCCACAGAATTAGAATGTATGTGGCGGTAGCACACTTCCCGTTTTTTTCCCTTTTAAATCTTGTTTATGTGTCCCTGTTTTTTATCATTTTGTGTTCCCTCTCTAAATTGTAAATCGATGTTTTCATTGAGGCTACTGCCACAAATATATGAATTATTGGAGACCCTGTGAAATGTAACGAGGGGTTAGTGCTCTTTTTGTGTGTGTATACACGTTACACTTATTGTGTGTGTGTGTGTGTGTGTGTGTGTGTGTGTGTGTGTGTCCAGAAGCCAGACTAAAAAAAACACTTCTGGACAGGTCTGTCAGGGTGACAAGACAGATCCAGATTTTGTTCTAATGAGCCTTCATTGAGCCCCAGAGTGAGGTGAAGGGGGTGATAGGAAAGGAGTAAATGAGACAGGCAGAGTGTGTGTGTGTGTGTGTGTGTGTGTGTGTGTGTGTGTGTGTGTGTGTG
>NW_024648731.1:0-216 GCF_008729295.1 Plectropomus leopardus
CGAACAGAGAGTTCTTGAGGAGAAGCTGCAGGACCGACTGGACGTGACGGATGTGTTCCTGTCTGGACCGAGAGAAAATCAGGATGTCGTCCAAATACACGAACACAAACTTATTCAGGTAGTCCCTGAGGACGTCGTTGACGAGGGCCTGGAAAACGGCCTTCAACACCCCTACTGGACATTATGAGTATCTAGTGATGCCGTTCGGTCTCACTA
>NW_024648732.1:0-218 GCF_008729295.1 Plectropomus leopardus
ATGCTCCTGTCGGGGAAACATCACGAGACCATCCAGTTCCACGTCCTGAAGTCTCCCAGCTTACCCCTGATCCTCGGGTACCCCTGGCTCCGTCGTCACAATCCCCACATAGACTGGTCCACTGGGTCAATCCTGGCGTGGGGGTCAGCATGCCAACAGATCTGCCCCCACCAGCCAGACGCAGCTAGACCCGTCTCCAGGACCGGGTCCGTTCCAGA
>NW_024648733.1:0-484 GCF_008729295.1 Plectropomus leopardus
CAATGCCAACTTTACCGCCAGTAACTCCCGATTGCCAATGTCGTAGTTCCTCTCCGCTGGTGACAGCCGCCGAGAGAAGAATGCACATGGGTGCAACTTTTCATCCACAGCCGAACGTTGGGAAAGGACAGCTCCCACCCCCACATCCGAGGCGTCGACCTCCACCACGAACTGTCTGTCTGGGTCAGGAATGAGGAGTATGGGGGCAGAGCAGAAGCGTTCCTTGAGGTGTTGGAAGGCGTCGGCGGCGGCAGGATACCAGCGGAACAGAACCTTGGATGAGGTGAGAGCCGTGAGGGGAGCTGCCACCGTGCTGTATCCATGAATAAACCGTCTGTAAAAGTTGGCAAACCCCAGGAAACGTTGCAACTGTTTGCGTGAGTCCGGAACGGGCCAGGAGGTCACCGCTGAGACCTTGTCAGGGTCCATCTCCATGCGGTTGTGACCCACGATGTACCCCAGGAAAGAAACAGAGGATGCGTGG
>NW_024648734.1:0-233 GCF_008729295.1 Plectropomus leopardus
GACTTCAGGGAGGTGTTCAATAAGTCAAGGGCCACTTCTCTGCCTCCCCACCGGCCCTATGACTGTGCCATTGATCCCCCTCCCGGGTCAGCACCTCCTAAGGGTCGCCTCTACTCCCTCTCTGCACCTGAGAGGGAGGCCATGGAGACCTACATAAATGACTCTTTGGCTAGCGGCATAATCCGACCCTCCTCATCTCCTGCCGGAGCCGGATTTTTCTTCGTGGGGAAGAA
>NW_024648735.1:0-213 GCF_008729295.1 Plectropomus leopardus
TGGCATGCTGACCCCCACGCCAGGATTGACCCAGTGGACCAGTCTATTTGCGGATTGTGACGACGGAGCCAGGGGTATCCGAGGATCAGGGGTAAGCCGGGAGACTTCAGGACGTGGAACTGGATGGTCTCGTGATGTTTCCCCGACAGGAGCATGGAAATGGGGGTGGTCTGATGAGTGACGGTCCCCAGGAGGTGACCATCCAGTGCGCTG
>NW_024648736.1:0-337 GCF_008729295.1 Plectropomus leopardus
AGGAGAAGCGGGTAAAGAACAGAGCCCAACGGGCCTGGCGAGAGTTCAGTCTTTTTGGCGGAGCGGATGTACTCGAGGTTTTTGTGATCCGTCCAGACCAGGAAGGGAATCTTGGTGCCCTCCAGCCAATGGCGCCACTCCTCCAATGCCAACTTTACCGCCCGTAACTCCCGATTGCCAATGTCGTAGTTCCTCTCCGCTGGTGACAGCCGCCGAAAGAAGAAGGCACATGGGTGCAACTTCTCATCCACAGCCGAACGTTGGGAAAGGACAGCTCCTACCCCCACATCCGAGGCGTCGACCTCCACCACGAACTGCCTGTCTGGGTCAGGAATGA
>NW_024648737.1:0-291 GCF_008729295.1 Plectropomus leopardus
AGTGCGCTGGCTGGTAACGGGCGTGGAAGAAGAACCAGCTCAATATCCAACTGCAACGCGAGGTCCTCATCGATCAGGTTTACATCGGCCCCAGACTCAATGAACGTGGAGAGGGTGTGAGAACCCTCTTTCAGCAGGAACTGGACGTGGAATAGGGGACGAAGACTAGGAGCAGAGTTCTGTGAACGGCTCAGCAGGATGCCCCCTTCTACCGCTGAGCCTGCCCTTTTACCGGACAGCCGGTGATGAAATGGCCGGCCTGACCACAGTAAAGGCAGAGATTAGCCCGAC
>NW_024648738.1:0-206 GCF_008729295.1 Plectropomus leopardus
ATCTGCCTCCAACAGCCAGACGCAGCTAGACCCGTCTCCAGGACCGGATCCGTTCCAGATCTCTCCGGGGTGCCGCCCGAATACAACGACTTCAGGGAGGTGTTCAATAAGTCAAGGGCCACTTCTCTGCCTCCTCACCGGCCCTATGACTGTGCCATAGATCTCCTTCCCGGGTCAGCACCTCCTAAGGGTCGCCTCTACTCCCT
>NW_024648739.1:0-6003 GCF_008729295.1 Plectropomus leopardus
ATTAACATAAGCTGGATTTTGTGGGCATGTAAGCAAAGTCACTAGGTTGTAACTCTGTGGGCACAAGTTTAGTTTTGAATTTAAATAGGCTAAATATTTTAATCATACACTGGTCATCTTTAACAGTGACTTGGCCATCAATGATTGAAGAGTAAAAATAAGAAGATCAAGTCTGAGGACAACATGAACAAGAAGTCTTAATTAAAACGTTGACAGTTTGATTTCAAAGATGGAAAATTAGTAATCAACTCCCAAACTGCCAAATTGACACTTCCCTTTTCCTCCAGTTTAAATGCCAAGGAAGACAGGAGACACATTCAACATCTGCTGCTGCATTAAGTTAAAAGAAAAAAACAACAGTTTTTGAGGTCTTAAAATTATTTTTCTTATGAGCTGTACTTTTGTCATGTTGTCCTGACCTTTTAATCAGAACTTACTCAATTTGAATCATTGTTATAATGACTTCTAAGTGACTAGCCAGCAAAACAAACAAACAAACAAACAAACAAACAAACAAACAAACAAACAAACAAACAAACAAACAAACAAACCTCTGGCCTATAACTGCTATTTGATGAATAATGCTGAATAAATAAATAATACTAATAATAAATTAATATTGTAATATTATTGTACAAGGATGCATATTTTCAGCTTACTTTGCTTATTGTGAAAAAAAGCAAAAGTTCATAAGCAAAATTGAGTGTATTTTTAACATGTTGCAATGTGCCCTGTGTCTTGTTGCAACTGTCCCCACATTTGAAGTCAATTTTAACATCTGACCTCTCACATTCAAATAAATAGATACATACCAGTCCTCTCTGTATGGGGCATCTGGCTGAAGCCATCTCCTTGTAATTGCTTTTCAAGCAGCTAAACTCAGTATTTCAAATATGTTTTTTTGTTGATTTATATTTAAAGACCAAAAAGGGGCTCATCCCATTTAAATAAAATTATTAGCCCAAATATATTTAATTTACTATCACAAAAGACAGGAAAACCTCATGACTGAGAAACTGCAAGCAGGTCAAATGTTTGGCGTTTAAGCTTTTTAAAGACAAATTGATTATCAAAATTGTTATGTTTTTTTCTAATTGTTTAATTTAATGTCTGCTTGTATCAGCCGTGTTGCCTTTGAATGGGTTTTGCTGTGTTTGTTGATTGCAGACAACACCCCAAACTGGATAAATAGATCAAATGCTGCTCAGGTCCAGGACACACCATTTGTAGGCAAAATCATCACCTTTGGGGTGAGCTAGTAATAGATGTGCTGCGATTCTTTATAATCAAGCTCAGAGTGTGGAAACATGCCTGACACAGCAGAGGAATTATTGAAGGCTTGATTGCCTTGTTAAATGAACAGTTTTAATATATACCAGCTGCAGCACTTTTTTAGTTTGAGTGGATGTGAATATTTCTCCAGGGAAGGAATTCTTGTAACTTTCAGGATTTAGGAGGAGAAATTGTAAAGCAGGCTACTTAATGCGACGACTTGCATACCTACAAAGATGCATAAATCTAAAGAAAGTTGCCATTAAGCAGTGTATGATTTTTTTATTGCTGTATCATCATAAGCATTTTCTCTTTCCTCAAGAATTTCTCTTGAATCACAAACAGTCAGATTTCTTGCTCAAGCTGGATTGAGAATACCTTGTCGGCTTCTGTTGAATGATGACTGTGCTATGGATGTAATTAACATAAGCTGGATTTTGTGGGCATGTAAGCAAAGTCACTAGGTTGTAACTCTGTGGGCACAAGTTTAGTTTTGAATTTAAATAGGCTAAATATTTTAATCATACACTGGTCATCTTTAACAGTGACTTGGCCATCAATGATTGAAGAGTAAAAATAAGAAGATCAAGTCTGAGGACAACATGAACAAGAAGTCTTAATTAAAACGTTGACAGTTTTGATTTCAAAGATGGAAAATTAGCAATCAACTCCCAAACTGCCAAATTGACACTTCCTTTTTCCTCCAGTTTAAATGCCAAGGAAGACAGGAGACACATTCAACATCTGCTGCTGCATTAAGTTAAAAGAAAAAAACAACAGTTTTTGAGGTCTTAAAATTATTTTTCTTATGAGCTGTACTTTTGTCATGTTGTCCTGACCTTTTAATCAGAACTTACTCAATTTGAATCATTGTTATAATGACTTCTAAGTGACTAGCCAGCAAAACAAACAAACAAACAAACAAACAAACAAACAAACAAACAAACAAACAAACAAACAAACAAACAAACCTCTGGCCTATAACTGCTATTTGATGAATAATGCTGAATAAATAAATAATACTATAATAAATTAATATTGTAATATTATTGTACAAGGATGCATATTTTCAGCTTACTTTGCTTATTGTGAAAAAAAGCAAAAGTTCATAAGCAAAATTGAGTGTATTTTTAACATGTTGCAATGTGCCCTGTGTCTTGTTGCAACTGTCCCCACATTTGAAGTCAATTTTAACATCTGACCTCTCACATTCAAATAAATATTTGAATGACATATTGTGTGTAATTATGTTAAAGTGGTATGTGTAATTAGCAGAAAGATGTCAGTGTACCCCTCTAAAACCTAAGCAAAGGCTCGATTTCTTTTACAAACATGTCAAGTCAAAGAGCAACTGAAGAAGAAATGACCCAAAAATTAACAAAAGTACAAGAAAATTACTTGAAAATTAGCAAAAAAAAAAAAAAAAAAAAAAAAAAAAGAAAGTTAAAAAACACACAAACAGGAAAATGACCTGAAAAAAGTGCTTAAAAGTATAACTTTATGCAACATAATTTACAATATGCAACTATGGTAATTAAAAATACAGTGATAGTAAGAATAATTTTCCCTAGCTTTATTCTTTTTTACTTAGACATTTTATTGCCTTTCCACCCATGTTTCTGAAAGAATTTGAACTAATTTGCTCAGGTTTCAAATGGTTATGTTCTTATGAAAGATGTCTAGAAGCAGCACAAGAGAAGTGCACAAATCATTATTAAAAACAGAGATTTAAAAAAATCAGAAACATGTCTTAAGGGAATCTTTAAACACAAATTAAAAATAAATCACACTGTAATGCTTTTTGAAAATTATTTATTTCATGTTCTCAGACACTGTAGTCTGTTACATTGGCATATGCCTATACAAATAAATAAATACATAAAAATAAGACATTGACACAAATCATTATAAAAAGCAACCCAATTCTTTTGTTATAAACATGCTAAACATGCCTGAAGGGAATTTTTTAATTTAAAAAAAAGTTATTCTGTCATGCTTATTATTTTATTATTATTTGTTTTTATTTTCTCAGTCACTGTAGTCCGCTACAGTGGCATACGCTTTTACAAAAAAATAATAAATGAATGGGATTTTGTTCAAATGTATAGCCTACATTTATACATGCACAAGTTATCATGAGTTACACAATTACACGAGTTAACATAATAAAGTGATCATTTCATTAATTTGTATTAACGTAACGGTATTGTTGTAATGGTCAATGGCAGGCCATGATTGTTTATCATAAACTCAGTCACGATGCAGTTTTTAGTAGTACTGCTATCATTTTGAACCTATATAAAATGTTTAACCGACTTTTTACATATAGCTGATATAATGTATTCTTTTTTTCTTTTTAAAAAGATGATTCATAAATGCTTACAGTGTCTGATTAGTGTCATATTTCCGACTACAAAGTGTTTGGAATGACGGTATTTGGGAGCGGCACATGAAGGCATCACTTCCTGGGAAAGTGGGAGGTGAATGTTGTCAACGTGACTGTCATCAAGTAACGTTAGAGAGGCAGAGAACAGCAGAGCCGTCGCCGCTCCGCTCGTCTGTATCGTCGGGACTTGGAAAGTGGCCGGGCGGGGGAGACAGGCAGCCAACCTCGGGATCCAGTGGAGATGGAAATAAGTCGTTGTTTCCGAATATCTGCTTTATACCCTCCCGGAGCCGCGGTGTAACGTTCAGGACAACTTATCGCGCGCGCTGTGTTTTTTTTTTTTTTTTTTTTTTTTTTTTTAAACATTTTGGAACCCACCAGCGCGAGCTAGCTTAGCAGCCTACCGCCGATACTGTGAGACACACAGGTACAGGAGAGGAGAGGAGGGGCTGGTGACAAAGGAAGGTGGCGAGGTAACGATGAACCGGTTCCGAAAGTGGCTCTACAAGCCCAAGGTAAGTTATCTTGCATCCACGCGCTGTGTCAGCTCTGCAGTCAGTCATTATTTTAAGCTTAGCTTTGGAGATAGCTAGCCGATCAGTGTGGCTCGCGAGACTGATCACTTCATACACTGCCACACATCTGCTAACGTTAGCCTGTGCTCCTGATGTTACACTGTGTTAACCAGCAGCAACCCCTTTGTTGTTGTTGTTGTTGTTGTTGATGATGATGATGATGATGCTTTTGTTTGCAAGCGCCAGACAGGGCTAACAGTATCACAGCCTGACAGTGTTCTCTGAATTACACTGATTGACTTACTGCTGCCTTCAGCTGGCATTGTCATTAATGACAGGCATTGTTAAATTGATTGTTTTTGGTGACATAGTCACCAATTCTTTACAGAAAACATATCAGCACAGCAGCAACAAGAACAGCAACAGTAATGATAAAGTAATATTAAAAATGGTACTACGGTTAATAATAATAATAATAATAATAATAATAATAATAATGTTATTTGAAAAAAACGAGATTAATTAAATGTAAAGTAGGTATTGAGAGAGAGGTATATGAAAAGCTGAGTATTTTAGGGCTGTAATTGATTTTTTTTACAAATCAGTTCATTTTGAAGTTATTTTCAAAATTAAGCGATTAATAATTAGGTGTGTCTATTAAGAAAAATGCCCATCATAATTTACCTAACCTCAAGGTGAGGTATTGACTTTGCTTTTTATCTTTTTTTCCTTTATTTGGTGACACAGTCACACAGTCATCTTTAGTTAGGTACTTATACAGAGTGAACCATTTTTTCTTTGTTTGTTTTTCTTCTTTCTTTCTTTTATATCGTGGAAGCAAAAAACAAACAGAACGTACGGTGTTTTGATGTAAGTGAATAAAAATAAAGGGTTGAATAAACATAGTGAAACAAAAGAAGGGCGTTTTGGGGGAAATATACTTTTTCCACTTCTTCTAAATGACCTCAAATTTAGTTTCCTGAAGCCTAAATGAAAAGGTAATTCTTTCTATTCCAAAGGTTTCATAGATACATACCAGTCCTCTCTGTATGGGGCATCTGGCTGAAGCCATCTCCTTGTAATTGCTTTTCAAGCAGCTAAACTCAGTATTTCAAATATGTTTTTTGTTGATTTATATTTAAAGACCAAAAAGGGGCTCATCCCATTTAAATAAAATTATTAGCCCAAATATATTTAATTTACTATCACAAAAGACAGGAAAACCTCATGACTGAGAAACTGCAAGCAGGTCAAATGTTTGGCGTTTAAGCTTTTTAAAGACAAATTGATTATCAAAATTGTTATGTTTTTTTCTAATTGTTTAATTTAATGTCTGCTTGTATCAGCCGTGTTGCCTTTGAATGGGTTTGCTGTGTTTGTTGATTGCAGACAACACCCCAAACTGGATAAATAGATCAAATGCTGCTCAGGTCCAGGACACACCATTTGTAGGCAAAATCATCACCTTTGGGGTGAGCTAGTAATAGATGTGCTGCGATTCTTTAAATCAAGCTCAGAGTGTGGAAACATGCCTGACACAGCAGAGGAATTATTGAAGGCTTGATTGCCTTGTTAAATGAACAGTTTAATATATACCAGCTGCAGCACTTTTTTAGTTTGAGTGGATGTGAATATTTCTCCAGGGAAGGAATTCTTGTAACTTTCAGGATTTAGGAGGAGAAATTGTAAAGCAGGCTACTTAATGCGACGACTTGCATACCTACAAAGATGCATACATCTAAAGAAAGTTGCCATTAAGCAGTGTATGATTTTTTTATTGCTGTATCATCATAAGCATTTTCTCTTTCCTCAAGAATTTCTCTTGAATCA
>NW_024648740.1:0-227 GCF_008729295.1 Plectropomus leopardus
ACCATCCAGTTCCACGTCCTGAAGTCTCCCAGCTTACCCCTGATCCTTGGATACCCCTGGCTCCGTCGTCACAATCCGCACATAGACTGGTCCACTGGGTCAATCCTGGCGTGGGGGTCCGCATGCCAACAGATCTGCCTCCAACAGCCAGACGCAGCTAGACCCGTCTCCAGGACCGGGTCCGTTCCAGATCTCTCCGGGGTGCCGCCCGAATACAACGACTTCAG
>NW_024648741.1:0-375 GCF_008729295.1 Plectropomus leopardus
GGCTGTTGGAGGCAGATCTGTTGGCATGCTGACCCCCACGCCAGGACCGGGTCCGTTCCAGATCTCTCCGGGGTGCCGCCCGAATACAACGACTTCAGGGAGGTGTTCAATAAGTCAAGGGCCACTTCTCTGCCTCCTCACCGGCCCTATGACTGTGCCATTGATCTCCTTCCCGGGTCAGCACCTCCTAAGGGTCGCCTCTACTCCCTCTCTGCACCTGAGAGGGAGGCCATGGAGACCTACATAAATGACTGTTTGGCTAGCGGCATAATCCGCCCCTCCTCATCTCCTGCCGGAGCCGGATTTTTCTTCGTGGGGAAGAAAGATGGTTCTTTACGACCTTGCATTGACTATAGGGAGCTGAATGACATTACC
>NW_024648742.1:0-488 GCF_008729295.1 Plectropomus leopardus
TTGTGCGGATTGTGACGACGGAGCCAGGGGTATCCGAGGATCAGGGGTAAGCTGGGAGACTTCAGGACGTGGAACTGGATGGTCTCGTGATGTTTCCCCGACAAGAGCATGGAAATGGGGGTGGTCTGATGAGTGACGGTCCCCAGGAGGTGACCATCCAGTGCGCTGGCTGGTAACGGGCGTGGAAGAAGAACCAGCTCAATATCCAACTGCAACGCGAGGTCCTCATCGATCAGGTTTACATCGGCCCCAGAGTCAATGAACGTGGAGAGGGTGTGAGAACCCTCTTTCAGCAGGAACTGGACGCGGAATAGGGGACGAAGACTAGGAGCAGAGTTCTGTGAACGGCTCAGCAGGACGCCCCCTTCTACCGCTGAGCCTGCCCTTTTACCGGACAGCCGGAGATGAAATGGCCGGCCTGACCACAGTAAAGGCAGAGATTAGCCCGACGCCGCCTCTCTCGCTCCTCTGGAGATAACCTGGTGCGA
>NW_024648743.1:0-247 GCF_008729295.1 Plectropomus leopardus
CCCCACGCCAGGATTGACCCGGTGGACCAGTCTATGTGCGGATTGTGACGACGGAGCCAGGGGTATCCGAGGATCAGGGGTAAGTTGGGAGACTTCAGGACGTGGAACTGGATGGTCTCGTGGTGTTTCCCCGACAGGAGCATGGAAATGGGGGTGGTCTGATGAGTGACCGTTCCCAGGAGGTGACCATCCAGTGCGCTGGCCGGTAACGGGCGTGGAAGAAGAACCAGCTCAATATCCAACTGCA
>NW_024648744.1:0-211 GCF_008729295.1 Plectropomus leopardus
CTCCCTCTCAGGTGCAGAGAGGGAGTAGAGGCGACCCTTAGGAGGTGCTGACCCGGGAAGGAGGTCAATGGCACAGTCATAGGGCCGGTGAGGGGGCAGAGGAGTGGCCCTTGACTTATTGAACACCTCCCTGAAGTCGTTGTATTCGGGCGGCACCCCGGAGGGATCTGGAACGGACCCGGTCCTGGAGACGGGTCTAGCTGCGTCTGGC
>NW_024648745.1:0-315 GCF_008729295.1 Plectropomus leopardus
GCAGCTTACCCCTGATCCTCGGATACCCCTGGCTCCGTCGTCACAATCCGCACATAGACTGGTCCACTGGGTCAATCCTGGCGTGGGGGTCAGCATGCCAACAGATCTGCCTCCAAAAGCCAGACGCAGCTAGACCCGTCTCCAGGACCGGGTCCGTTCCAGATCTCTCCGGGGTGCCGCCCGAATACAACGACTTCAGGGAGGTATTCAATAAGTCAAGGGCCACTTCTCTGCCTCCTCACCGGCCCTATGACTGTGCCATTGATCCCCTTCGCGGGTCAGCACCTCCTAAGGGTCGCCTCTACTCCCTCTCTG
>NW_024648746.1:0-599 GCF_008729295.1 Plectropomus leopardus
TCGGGGTCGACCTCGAAGATGCAATGAGACAGCTGCCTCATGAAGGTAGGGTACAGCTCGTGGCACTCTGTGGTCACACCTGATGCGAAGCGTCGCATCAGGTGCCAGATGTCGAGGCGCACCACGAGCTGTCCCCACTCCTGTGATAGAAGAACGTAGTGCGGTTTAATTTTCATAAACTGTTTGATTCTTTCATTTAGGTTTTTGAATGTTGTGAACACAGTGTGATTAGTGTCGTTTAAATCCTATCGTTATTATCAATATCAACGTAAAAATTCTCAGTTTCAGACCGAAAACAAGGCAGCTGTCTTCGACACGCCGTCTCTGTTGCAGCAGTCGCGGTCCACGTAGCTGAGCTGGGGGGGCTGTACCCCGGCGAGTCGGTACCGCCTCATCAATCCGGCCGCCATCCTGGACAGGCCCTCAGAGCTCTCAGCGCAGGTGAGGACCCTCATGAGGACCTGCCCGTGCTCATTGCCGATGTTGGCGACCCAGGCGGCCGTGTCCGAAGCGGTACCTGCGAGCTTCTTCGTTACCTGGACAGAGGAAGGGAGATTTTAAATAAATACACAGCTGTGGTGTAAAAGCAGCTGTGAGAA
>NW_024648747.1:0-543 GCF_008729295.1 Plectropomus leopardus
AGGGTAAGCTGGGAGACTTCAGGACGTGGAACTGGATGGTCTCGTGATGTTTCCCCGACAGGAGCATGGAAATGGGGGTGGTCTGATGAGTGACGGTCCCCAGGAGGTGACCATCCAGTGCGCTGCCTGGTAACGGGCGTGGAAGAAGAACCAGCTCAATATCCAACTGCAACGCGAGGTCCTCATCGATCAAGTTTACATCGGCCCCAGAGTCAATGAACGTGGAGAGGGTGTGAGAACCCTCTTTCAGCAGGAACTGGACGTGGAATAGGGGACGAAGACTAGGAGCAGAGTTCTGTGAACGGCTCAGCAGGATGCCCCCTTCTACCGCTGAGCCTGCCCTTTTACCGGACAGCCGGAGATGAAACGGCCGGCCTGACCACAGTAAAGGCAGAGATTAGCCCGACGTCGCCTCTCTCGCCCCTCTGGAGACAACCTGGTGCGACCCACCTGCATGGGCTCCGTACCACCAGGAGCTGAGTTTGGGGAACTGCTGGCGGTTGCAGAAGGACCATGACGATGAACAGGAACCCGCGGAGCGCC
>NW_024648748.1:0-426 GCF_008729295.1 Plectropomus leopardus
AAAAATCTGAAATTTTGACATTTCCAAAAAATGGCTAAAAACCACTTGTTATAGCTCATAGAAACACGCCAATGCAAAGCATGTTGAAAAAAGAGTACAAAAACGCCTAAAAAGTCATAATATAGCACGTTGAAAAAATGGCTTAAAAAAACGCATAGTATAGCCTTGGTGAAAATCTCAAATTTTGACATTTCCAAAAAATGGTTAAAAACCACTTATTATAGCTCATAGATCCATGCCAATGCATAGCATGTTGAAAAAAGAGTCCAAAAACTCCTAAAAAGTCATAAAATAGCACGTTGAAAAAATGGCTAAAAGAACGCATAGTATAGCCTTGGTAAAAATCTGAAATTTTGCCATTTCCAAAAAATGTCTAAAACCCACTTATTATAGCTCATAGAGACGCGCATATGCATAGCATGTTGA
>NW_024648749.1:0-475 GCF_008729295.1 Plectropomus leopardus
CCATGGCCTCCCTCTCAGGTGCAGAGAGGGAGTAGAGGCGACCCTTAAGAGGTGCTGACCCGGGAAGGAGATCAATGGCACAGTCATAGGGCCGGTGAGGAGGCGGAGAAGTGGCCCTTGACTTATTGAACACCTCCCTGAAGTCGTTGTATTCGGGCGGCACCCCGGAGAGATCTGGAACGGACCCGGTCCTGGAGACGGGTCTAGCTGCGTCTGGCTGTTGGAGGCAGATCTGTTGGCATGCTGAACCCCACGCCAGGATTGACCCAGTGGACCAGTCTATGTGCGGATTGTGACGACGGAGCCAGGGGTATCCGAGGATCAGGGGTAAGCTGGGAGACTTCAGGACGTGGAACTGGATGGTCACCTCCTGGGGACCGTCACTCATCAGACCACCCCCATTTCCATGCTCCTGTCGGGGAAACATCACGAGACCATCCAGTTCCACTTCCTGAAGTCTCCCAGCTTACCCCTG
>NW_024648750.1:0-15712 GCF_008729295.1 Plectropomus leopardus
GGTTATTTGGTGTTAGCAGTCTGTTTTTCACAAATTTTCTCACTTTACAGCTAAACAGTACACTAAAATATGTTTCTAAGAACATCTGAGGTAAGAAATAGGCAATGCAGTAACAGAATCTTGATTAATATGTGATCAGTGCTGCCTAGTTTTTAAGTTTAACCACAGTTAACAAACAGCAATTCACATGACTACCAGCTGCATTAGAGACTCTTTAGCTCTGATTGGTTGTTGTCAATCCCATGGCAGAGAATTCTTGCAAATGCCATTAGAAGCACTACAAGGAGGAGGAACATGATTTTCTTTGAGACTGTTTGTCTTGTGTACTACTGACAGGTTATAGTGACAGTTTCAGCAAATGTGTCAAAAAGATAAAATTCATGAAAGTTATCATCTACAGCTTTAATATTACAGCTGTGTTTTATTGGCTTGTCATTTAATAACTGCATATACAGCAGCCCTCACTTCTAGGCAGTGACAGGAGTTGTAGTTATTGACATGAATAAACTCTTACATCTGCTTATAGTATACATCTGCAAATAGTGTGTTTAAAAGTATTTGTCCCATGCAAATATACTATTTGTAAAAACTAGGGGGAAATAAAGTTGAGTGTTGTCACAATATTAGGGACATTGAAATAAAGGTTTGTTGGTCTTGTGAAGGAAATATACGAAATAGAGAAGATTACTATGAGAATTATATATCAAATACATATATTTGAGGAAAGATGGGATACACTGCTTAAATATATAACAAATGCTTTGTTTTGTTTTGTTTCTTTTTGTTTTATTATGGGGGCTATTTTGTTTTTGTTATTGTTGTTGTTTGGTGTTTGTTTGTTGGTCTGACCAGGCTGTGTAAATGTGTTCTAATATCTGTGAAGGTTTCTACAGATTGAGAATGCGTAGTCCTGTATGTAACCCTGGTTCTCTGTGGACTGTCATCAGAAAATAACAGGGTGTCACAATACCTGTGCTGAAACTGATGACTTTTTGGTTGCTGCCGGAACAATACAGGACGTAGCCTTGGATAAAAGCAGTCTGCTCTCTTAGAGATATACGGTCCCAGTGCACTACATAATCTGAATCCTGCCGTTTTCCCTTAAATGATTTAAACAAGGTGCCCTGTATTTCTGAGAAAGTGGGAAACACAGTCGAATAGAGTTATTTTTTGGGCACTGACGCATGTATTAGTAATAATGCTCTACAGACAATCAAAGAATGGAATCCTACTTTCCTCGCGGACATAGCCCTCTCTTCTTTCTAGCAGCACTGGAGCTCCCGGGGTGCAGGCATATATGGACAGGGAGTATCTCACTCCATCTTTGAAGTTTTCTTGGGTGGAGACATAACAGGAGATATATTGTAACACAAGGACATGTAGCGTCACATAGGTAACAGTTTTGCGGAATAAGACTTACTTGAAAATATAATGGCGTTAGTCTCAGTGGGAGGCACTTTCAGCCACTCCACGATGCACCGCCCTAATGTAGGACACCAGTCCACTATGTAACCACAGCTGGCTGCAGGACTGGCGGACCAGGAAACGTTGAAGCTGCTGTTGCTGCCAATGATCCAAGACGTGCTCACGCTGTCTGAAAAAGAAGAGTCTTTGAAAGTTAGAGTTGACAAAGCTGCTATCAATTGACATTTAGTTGTTGCAGAGAAGATAACAATAGCTTAAAGCAATGATTTCATCAGTGTCTTTGATACAAACTTTCTTTATCAGTAGGCAAATTGAAATAGCGAATATAAAATACGCCGAATGGAAACGGGTCAATTTCTTTTCCATTTATCACAAAAAAGGTGGTATTTCAGGCAATTTGAAAGAGCCATATCTTGCAAAACTGCAATGCAAACACTTTTTTGTCCTTTATAGGTCACATGATGCTACGGCTATGTGCTTGTCAGTATGAACTGGCTCTCTCGGGCATGATGCAGCTGGCGAAGAGCAGATCATCTAGAAGTTTTGCATCCACAATTCCTCTGTGAAATCTATCGCCTCCCAGAAATCCACTCCCATGTACTATGAGCAGCTTGCCTTTCCATTATCGCTCGCATAACATGCCTACGTAAATTTTGATTTGGAAATGATGACAGCTAGTGGGGTGGCTGCAATAGAAATAAAGCTGCTGATGTTATAAACATATGACAATATGCTTCTTAGAATGTTATCACCAGAGGAGAAGTCGCAGAACATCACTCAATGGAAACACAGTCATCTCGCAACATAAAAATAAGATAACAGTCAACTTTTTAAGGTGATAATATTTTAGTTTTATCTGTACAGAATGTTTTGCTGCCCCTAAATGGTAAAAAATCAATTAACACAGGTTTAAAACTAAATTAAATGTAATTTGCGTGAGCTTCATACCTGGACTGGGGCTGGTGATGGTGATGGTTGATGGAGATGAGCTGCCGTTTATATTCCTAGCTGTAACTGAGATGATATACTCTTCAGTGGTGTCCAGACTGAGTGCCAGACTGTTGCTGTTGGGAGCCACTTTGGTTCTGTTTTGACGTCCTCTCTCTGTGGTCTTTGTCCAGGTGACTTCATAGTCCATGATCTCTCCATGACTCTGGTTGGTCAGTGGCATCTGCAGAGAGGTAACAGGACTTTAGCTTACCTGCCAAAACACACATATGGAGATCAGGCTCTCATCAATGGCACTTTCTAATGAAGCACCCTTTGACTAATAGCTTTGACGCTATTAAAGGCTAATAAATCATTTACTAGTGTGTTACAGATGAATTTTTAGCCACTCATTAGAGCAATTTTTGGTTTTTCATGGGGTGAAAAATCCCTCATGCCAGTGAGTACAAATTAATTAATATAGGTAATGTGTCTTACTGTCTAACAAGCCATCAAGTCTGCAGTTACAAATGTTAGCTAGTCTTTGAAATAACTTTTTAATAAGCCAACAGCAACATTCAGTATTTTATATTATAAATATGAATATGTTGAATGTGAAAAGTTTTTACAACAATCTATTGAAGGGGACCTGTTATGCTTTCCCTTATTTTCTGTGCATAATGTTGCAATGTGACACATAATGTTGCAAAGACACACCACAGAACCGTGTCAGGTTGAAATGCTGCTAGTAACAACGTGATATAATAAACTCGAGAGTGGCTATAGGGCCGACGGGAGGGGCGCTTAATGGGTCCAACAAACCCCGGACTTTCATGCCTCCTGTTTGGATTGATAGCTGGTGATTTTAATTAACTCATCTTTCTGCTCCAAAGATGTAGTAGGATCAAGGACAAATTGTAGTTTTTAATTTAAACTTTGTTTTCAAAAAAAAGACTAGTAAATCTGCCCTGTGCCTTGTGCCTTGTACGCTGAAAGCACTGTCGAGGCAGCGGTATTTGACATCTTCAGCATGAGAACAGGCTGAGTACACTAAGGAGCTAAGACAAGCGTCTTAATGGTGGAGGGTAAGCAGAGAACCAGAGAGATTTTTTTACAACCACAAATAGTAATTGATCTGTAGGTGAATGATTTATCAGCCAAAAATAAAGCCATAAAAGAGCAGCTTACTAGAAAGTAGCATCCACTCATCTGACTTACTTTCCAGATGGTTATAATTTGGTTGTCCTTCATCTGCATCCACACATCAAGAGCATCTGGAACTGTGGGACATATAGGCTATCAGTGACCACAATGTAAACAGTGTTTTTATGTTTGTTTGTTTTTTATTACTTACCATCACCATTTGTGTGGAAGGTGACACTTTGACTCCAGTCACTCCACTTCCAAAAGTGTTGCGCAGTTCCACATCGAAATGTCACATTATATGTCCAGTTTGGCAACAAGTCATTTAAAACTGCAAAATTAAGACCTACTCCAAAGATTTCACTCTGGGAACACAATATGGACAAGAGTGATGTTAATGTAGCCCAGAAAAGGATCTTACTTTTTAAATAAAACCTTGCTAATGTCACCCACTTCTTTTGTCAACTCACTGTGATCTTTTCTTCACCATGGATGATGTTTACTTGGCAGGTTAAATTGAGATTAGAGTACTGTTGCGCCCTCCACTTCCATTTCAGGCTGACATTTCTGGCATTAACAGTTAAAGCTGTCACTCCCTGTGGAGCGAACATGTGCACTGAAACAAAAGACAAACAACATTCAGTTGAATTTAATTATTTCAAAGAGTTTTTTAGCAACTACATAAGCATTTTGGCACACAATAATGCTCATTTGTATAAAGATATACCTCTTTTAGTCAGGTCTGCAGTGTCCAAAAGCTCTACCTTCCCAAGCTTATTTTGTGCTGTCAGCGTCCACGTTCTCTCACCAACATCTACTTGTGCTTCTTTAGAGCAGCTCCCCGGAACCTTACATGGACTGAAATAGAAATGCCAGGAGAGTGTAACTTCTCAGGTGATACATATAAATTGCTTAACTCTCTCCCATAACAGAAACCTACAGGCAACCTGGACAACACATTAAATATGGAAGCAAGCAAAGGCCATCAATTAAAAATTTGTAAGCACCTAAACAGCCTAATTCCATCCTCTAGTTATACCAACGAAATTAACTTGTCAATACCAGTGATTTTGATTTCATGCACTGATGCCAAAAGCCACCTTTAGAGGCAGTATGATACAGTATCAGGCAGTGTCTGTACCACAGCCAGACGGAACTGTTTGTAGTGTTATGATTCACTGCTGGTTGGCCAGACCTCACTTGTCAGCATATTGCCAGCCAGTGGCAGTATAATACACAGAAGACGGGCGGTGTCAGTTTATAATGCAGCTGATGGCACCTGTGGCTGCCATATGATACGCCAAGTCGTCACATGTTGCTGCTTTGCAGTAGACTTCTGTGTCACATTTTATGATTTAGGTATTCATCTGCATCTGCTATTAACATTCCATGATGCCGTTACCATTATGTCAACAAATGCACATGTGAGATGAGGCGGCACGTGGTTATGTTTAGGCAACAACAGCACATGACAACCAACACCAAACGTGAACAAACACACATGCTGGCACAGATGGTTAGGATTAGGGGAAGGAGGCACATGGTAAGGTGTAGAAAAACATCACATTCAGACAGGAAGTGAACAATGGGCTCCCACAGGAGAGTCTCTTGTTTGTGGGACCCATCCAACACCAAGCCTCCCTCCTGCCCTATAGGCGCCCTTGCACTCCTTATTTTACGTCATTACCAGCAGCACTTCAACCTGCCGCTGTACTGCCGCATGTCATGCACGCACTACAGGTTCTGTTCCATCCAGCTATGCTCTCAAGAGATGACGCTTGTGCATGTATCACATTGACATGGCAGGCACTGTCCGCCGAAATGTAATACCACAACAACCAGATCTGTCTGGTTGCGTTCTCTGTTGACGCCATGCAGCAGAGAATACCTTTTGTACTTTTTGTCATTGTGCACTTATGCCAAAAGCACTGAAAGGAGAGATTGAAATGCTGCCCGTAGGGCTGGGTGATATGGAGAAAAATCTTATCATGATAATTTTCATATCAGTCGATATCGATATATATCGCGATATAAATCAGATCACTATCTCTGTCAAGCTTAAAGGTTCCCTTTTACTCCTAAGTGAGATATGAAGATATCATAAGGTCAATTTTGATTTAAATATTTATTTTCTGTCAGACATTGACCATGACAAATATAGAGAGGTCCAGTTACTAAAATTTCCTCCCAGCAAAGGTGCTAACCTCATATCTAAAATCAGTATCATGATTAATTGAACATTTTACTTCGATTACAAATAATGAATGATTATTTTGCTTTTTTTGTGGGTTTTTTTTTTTTTGCCCTCACAGTTTTATGTGACCATGGTGTGTTGGATTGTAATAAACATATGATTAATTATTATTCATTAAATTTACCAGCATTATATAAAAATTAAAAGCTCAAACAAACTTCAAGTAAATTTAAGCACATTGTGCTGATAATACAGCAACCTCTTCTGACTGCAGGACTCTGACTTCAACTTCTGTGAATCTTCTGTGCTATTAATCATCTTACTCGGGAAAAAAAAAAAAAACTTTTGAGTAGGCCTACTTCTCCTATAGTTGCCAACAGCCTGCCACAATCCCAGTCAGAGAAAGGGTGAAAATAAGGAAATGTGCCTGTGGAACCAGGCCCCCAAAATATTACATCTGCCCCTGGTAATAATAAGAAGAGCTCAGCGCGAGCGGCTGGATGAGACAGCGATGCGTCCTGCTGTTTCTAAATAATTATTCCAAAATCTTATTAAACCTGAAACTATCACAAAGTAGTCTGTAGATGTCTAAAGAAGTCACTTTCCACCAAATGTGACGGTTTCAGACACTTTGGTGCTATGAGGAGAAGCTCCGCTCTGTTTGTCTGTCTCACTGCGCTGCTGTTGGACCATCATCTGTTTGATTCACGATGATGAAACACTGTGGAAGCACGTACGACTCGGTAATCAAACACTCAGCTGTTCTAGAGTCACAGTCATTCACTGCATTTGGTTCGCCGTGGCGCTATTCTTATTATCATTGGCTGTTTGTGTTGTCTGTCAAAACATGCCCGAATGCGTTCTATCGCCATTCTATCGACTACTTCTCATATTTCAATCAAGGAAAAGTTATTTTGCGATAGATATAGTTTTATGACCCAGCCCTAGCTGCCAGTATCTAGGTAATGTAAGGAGGTGGAAGGTCCCTATAGGGCTGAAGGGAGCTGGACGGGTCAAAAAAACCTCAGACTGTCAACCGGGAGCCCAATGTTTGCTTTTGGTATGAATGTAGAGCCAAAACACAATGTTTTTTGTTTAATGCTAATCACATGCTTTTGTTAGCATTCAAGCGTTAGCTGTGGCATCCTGGAACATCAACAGCTGATCCAATACGATAACTTGGATGAAAACATGTTGTCCAGCCTCTGGTTATATCAGTTTTAATTTTATTAATCTACCTTCCAAGCAGGTGATACTCTGTTCCACCTCCCCTCTTGATGGAGGCTTTTCTTCCTACTGTCCAGTGACACTCCACTGATTTCAGATCTCGGGTTTCACACTGAAGGTTACTGTCCTGAGGTGGGTCTGAATGAAAGCAGGCATTTAAAAAAAAAAACAGCTAGCATTTATTATCAAGACATATTTAAAATATCGAAATCCCAAATTCGTCAAAAATAGGTCATACTTACAGCCAATATAAGCACAAGCCCCATTTTCCATTGCATTTTGACTTGCATTTTACATTAGTGCAACTGCCTTCTGATGCCTGATTCAGGTGGACAGTCAGGTCATAGATCTGATTGCTAATTTTAGTAGGTGTCTCATTAGCAATACTATGCTCATTCAGAAAAACATTTTGTCAAAAACTTGCCCCTCAGGCAGAATGCAGCAGAATGTGACATTACTGCCAACCTTCAGCTCTCTGTCCTTTGGGAAAATCTCTGGTCTTTTTGAGATTTTCCCCACTGAAAAAAAAACAGAATAAGACATTATGAGCATTTCAACAAGTGCCCTGACTGTCTAAGGTGTAATAATGATATATTTTTTGGAATGATGAAATCATGGTAAGCTGAATAGTAACCAGGAAGAGTCCGTTCTTGTTTCCATAGGCTTGTATGGTTTTTGTATCGAGCCCTGAGCTTGACCGAAGCACACTCCAACGCAAAGTAGGACGACCAGTTTCCAGAAGTGAGTAGATCCTATCTGGTCAGGCATTACAGTAACTTCCTCCTGAAGCATTTTCATTTTGAAATTAGAATCGCGTTAATATGGCTAGTCCAGAAGCTGTGACTATCAATGGAAGATCGCAATACTGACGCAACACAAATGAAGATAATACTTACATAATGTACTTGCTTGTCTGCTATGAGAACCACCACCTCATAGATCAGCACATCCTGTACTGTAGAGCATGAAGGCTGGTCTTCCCATGATACCTGGATCATTTGGCTATCGCTGGTAACTGTCTGATTCTGAGGTCCACAATGCAAAACACCTGAAGGGAATAATCATTATAAAATATATCCTTATCATTACCAGCAGAGAGAGACAATAGTGAAGACACCAGTAGCAGTACAAACTATGAAGACAAGAAGGCAATAAGTGTTGTAAAAAAATCTTTCACTGATGGAACGATGGCTTTTAAAACTCTCTGCAGTAGAAAGACGTAAATACTCTTGAAATAGGTGCTACACAACCACAGAAAACAGAGAAAAGGGATGCTTTTAGTAAAGAGGCAGAATACCTATAACCACAAAAATTCAGTGTGTAGCATCAGCCCCAAACTTGTGGAGGAAGTAATGTGTCCCTATCCATTTGAAACAATAGCAGCCAGCTGGCAGATAATAACAGTCTCATATATTACAGCTAAACAGTGAGCTAAAAAATGTTTCTGAAAATATCTGTGGTGAAAAACATGCAACATAGCAACAGAATGTCTCTGTTTAGCTACCATGTGTGTGTGTAAGAGCAGCAGCTGAGGCCTGTCTGCTGCAGAACACCACACACAATAATCAAGAGCATGTATGAGACTGCTCATTTTTTCTTCAACTACAGCGTATGGTGTTTCTCTGCCCTGCTCCAAGGAGAGAGGAAGAAAGGAGAGCAGTGCAGAGTTTGCTGCAAACACACTTACTGCAAGTCCGCAAGCTCTGTGAGCAAAAAGCCAGCATAGTTTATGTATTTATGGAATGTAATCCACCACATAATGTGAGGATGACAGAAATAAACACTCAAGGGAATACAGGTAGGTAACTCAAAAGCTGCATTGAAGCAACAAACACTAAGAATACTCTTAAAGGGACAGACACTCCGCTAAGAGAGGCCAAAAAGTTTTAAGGGAGGGTTCGTCATTTTATACTTTATTTTGTGAAATAGTAATAATAAAATGGCTAAGGCATTTCAGAGCTATTCATTTCTTCATATTATCAAACATAGACTATGCATTAGATTGATTTTAATAACTTTAAAGGAGCCCTTGCACTATGCAGCTGTAATATCTAGAAAAATAAATAAATAAAATAAATAATAATATATGCATAATAGTCCCATCCATCCATCCATATCCATTTTCTTCCGCTTATCCGGGGTCGGGTCGCGGGGGCAGCAGCCTAAGCAGGGAAACCCAGACTTCCCTCTCCCCGGCCACTTCATCCAGCTCTTCCCGGGGGACCCCGAGGCGTTCCCAGGCCAGCTGAGAGACGTAGTCTCTCCAGCGTGTCCTGGGTCTTCCCCGGGGCCTCCTACCGGTGGGACGTGCCCTGAACACCTCACCAGGGAGGCGTCCTGGAGGCATCCTAATTAGATGCCCGAGCCACCTCATCTGGCTCTTCTCAACACGGAGGAGCAGCGGCTCTACTCGAGCTCCTCCCGGATGACCGAGCTTCTCACCCTATCTCTAAGGGAGAGCCCAAACGGAGGAAAATCTAAGCATCAAACCAAGACATAGTCCGCATTTTCCGCCTGTCGATCTCCCGCTAATAGATAGAAACTTAAATAAGCACAAACATATTTTTTTAATTTTTGGAATTTATTTTCAGGTGATTTTCTTTTGGTTGTTTTTTTTGTTTGTTTGTTTTTTACTTTTTTTGGTTTGTTTTTTTTTTTAGGTAATTTTCTTGTGATATCTGGTTGCTTATTGCCTTCTCCCTCATATTTCTGAAAGTTATCAAACCAGTTTGCTCAGGTTTCAAATGGTTGAGTATTCTCTTTATTACTCTACCGAATAGGCCGAAAAACAGTCACTGTAGAATGTAAACAAGTCTAGAAACCACTAACTTCTCCAAAACACTTTTCTATTTGCATATGACTACACATGGAAATGGGGCGACATTTTTGTGCTATTAATACATTAATGCATCCACTGTAAAGACTATCTGATACCTGCAGGCTGTAACAAGTTCAAGGGTGAAACACTCACCATTGTCTTGGCCATTTCCATCCTGTGTGCTCTTAGAGAAGAATGAGACCAGTAATAACCATGTGATCATCGTAATCCGCTTTACAATGCCAATTTGTCGGCAATTGTTATTAATCCTTTATTATTCCTTTGTCCTCATGGATTTAGCGCTTCACAGGAAAGACATCCACCGATTACACTTGATAACTGTGGAAGAAAATAGTTTGATTAGTGTCAAAATATTATTTACTTTCTAAAAGAGCATATTCCTGAGGCTTTTTGTAAGGGTAAATCAAAATACTTACAAGAAGAAGTCTGACTGGTTGTTAAGACTTAACACAGCAAATGAGTTTAATTTTGAAGGCTAAGAAAAAACAAAAACTCAAAGTGTCAAGTTACTCTCTAGAGCAGCACTCCCTTCACACGTACAGCCAATGATGCATGCTTTAGAAATCCATTTGCTGCTTGAGCTCATAATGATTGTGAAATCGGAGTGGACTTTAGTGCAGGAAATAAAGAGGCTAGCTTCTGGTAATCGTGAGTCACACGGCCAGATCAGACATGCCTGACATGCCCTCAGGATGTTATGATTCTCTGGAAGGACTTGGAAGTGAAAAAATAGTTTCACTATCTAAGTGTGGCAAGCCTTTACCAAAACAGGAATGCAATTAGGCTGAGCGTTTCCTGTGGGTGAAAGCTATACTGTGGAGATAAATCAAGCATTTGTACAAATTCTTGAGAATGTTTTCTTAAGGAAAATACTTGTTATCAGGAGACACATTTACACCACCTGTTCATGATGGGAATATCACGCCATGATGCTTGTGTATTTTTCAACCTGGACTCTATTTTCCCACATTATTGTGTCTAAATGACTAATGGAACAACACTTTTTGGAATTGGTCCAGGAGGGCTGCAGTCGGCAGCCTCGAAACAGGCGCCCATTCTCCATTTGCCTCCGAGGTAACAATGTTAGCTCTGTGAGCACTGTTGCCGTTGTTAGTGGTGTTGATGACCTGGCACCATTTGCTGCTAGCTGCTCAGTATTTTTATACGTGGACCAAATGTTTCCATGCTTTTGTGTATAATTGTGACCAATGGGGACATCAGTTTTTGAAACTGGTCCAGTATTGAGCTATAGCACTGCAGCCAGCAGTCATGAAATGGGTTGCAATGTAACCACTAGGGGCATTTGAGCACCATCAATTTATATCCACTAAAAGTGCTTGTTTTTACCACTGACAAGCTCAGCTGATTATTATAAGTGTCTGACAACATTATGGAAAGGATCCTTACATAGATGGAGCTCTTCAAAAAGTAAGATCCATTTTGTTAAATCAGAAACAAAATTGGCATTGCCAAACCCACCAGACTCCATATAAATAAGCAGTCATTTTATCAGCGTAAAACAAACTTTGTTCAAAGTCAACACAAATAAAATAAAAGCCACCGTGGTTTGTCTTTCCATTGATCCAACAGTTACCAAGCTGGATGTAGTTGAAATAAACCCTTGATTCACACAGTTAACTGTGAAAAGACTGTAATTATGATCATTAGAAAAAAAAGACATTTTCCTTAGCTTTTAAGAAAACAATTTTCTAAATACTAATTTCTTGAAATTTTTGAAACTTTTTTTCACCAAGTTGCTCATTGCCTTTTCCCCCATGACAAATCAAATTTCTTTGTCCAAATGTTTTAAGGAGTCTGAAAGCAGCAAAAAAGGGAAGACACTCCAGGTTTCAAAGGGTTAAACGGAGTCTTGTGGGTTTGGTGATAGTTAATTTGGGGACTATTTCTCGTTAAACGAAAAGTACCTTACTCTTTAACCAAAAGATTTATCTCTGTAGGGATCTTTTCCATAATTTGTCAGATCCTTAGAATAATAATCTGAGCCTGTCAGAGTGCTTTTACAGTGAATGTACACTGACTGTGCACAAATACTCTGGTTAGTTACAATAAAGCCTGTTTTGCTGTTGGCTGCAGCCTTCTCACACAATACCGAACCAAACAGTCCCTAAGGGTTAACAGTGCTGACAAAAGCTAATGTTGTTACTTAGGGGGAACCAGAAATATGGCCATTAACACTGTCCCAACATCAGCTGTAATCACGGTATGCAGAGGAAGCTGAGGTCACTCACTTACAAAAGTGGAACAGGACAATTCAAGGAAAAGTTATCAGTTACTGAAAGTGGCTCAATATTTAATGATAAAAAAAGTATCTTTAGAATTCTTCTCATGTAATGAACTCTGCCAAACTTCATTCAAATACATAGCCAAGGTCACTGTGACCTCGTGGAAACGATATCTCAAGAACACCTTGAGGGAGTTGCCTTCCTCGTTCTAAAGAATACAATATCTCAAAATGGCCTTGACAAGAGTTTCCGCAAATTTGGCACAAATGTCCACTAGGACTAAAAAAAATGAACTGATTAGAATTTGGTGGTCAAAGGTCAAAGTCACTGTGTGCTCACAACCCATTTTTGGGCCATAACTCAAGAATTCACACGCTAATTCTGACAACATTTCACATAAATGGCTAATGAGATATCCAGGTGTACTTCTGCATCTGCTGTTGACGTCCTGGGATAGCACTATTGTGATGTCAACACAACCAATCAGGAATGGAGTGTAACTAAATACATTTATTGCAGTACTGTACAAATCTGAGATACTTGTACATTACCTGAGTATTTTCCTTTTGTTCCATTCTGTACTTTTACTCCACTACATGTTAGAGGGAAATATTGAACTTCTAACTCCACTACATTTATCTGAAAGCTTTAGTGACATATTATATTTTTTTAATAAAACATACGACTTTATAAAAGATAACGTTTTGTTATAAATTAAATTACCAAACAGTTTATACATATACAGCTGAAACAATTAATTAATAAATCATTCAACTGACAGCAAATTAATTGAAAGAAAAAAAAGATGATTTGATATTACACTTTGTATTGTGTTCTATGTATTGTCTTGGTTTTAATGCAGAAAAATATTTTTCAATAAAATATTGATGTAGGGGTTTTGTTAAACATTTGTGTAAGCCTGTGGTCTCTTGACATCTCCTGACACTTTTTTTTTAATCCTGAATTTTATTCAGTTTTTAATTGTGTGTAAATAAACTAAAACTAAAAACCCAAACTAAAAATGAAATTTAGGTCATTTTATATTATTTTGTAAAATTATTTCAAGGTTTTTTTAAATTAAATAAATTACTTTTGTTATCATTTTTATTATTTATTTTTTCTGCAATTTGTCCTTCACAGTGTGTTACTATTACTTCGGTAAATGAGCTGTATATTTTGCATCCACCTCTGATTACAATTATCTGCAGAAGACAGAAGACGCAGTTCTTTCTGGTGATTTTTTAAAGGCATTATTGCACTACTTTTACAATTTGGGAAAAAGTGTGCATGGACAGGTGTGTTCCATTTCCATCTCCTCCCCCGCTCGCGTTTCCTCTGTTCTCCAGTTTGGTGTCTTTGTAAAATTAGCGTTTACGCAATATCCAGGGCTTAGAGTAAGTCAATAAGGGGAAGTGAAATTACTGTGAAATGCACAAATGTGAAACTAGAGGCAATTTGCTAATCTGGTTGAAATCAATATATATTTTTTGGGTGAAAATCCAATCATCACTTTATTGTATGTCATGCAAGAAAGACAATAAAAAATGGAATGTTTAAAGCTTTCGTACTGACATTTAAGGTGCATTCACTGATTTATGGCTTCAGCATACAAACTGTTGGCCTTTGAATGACTTGAATTGAATTACCTTTTTCTATTTTTTTAAACCCTTTGAAAACTTAGCAAGTTACATTGATTTCTTTCAAAAACATGGGAGGAAGGCAATGAGTATCAAAAAAAAGAAATGACCCAAAAAAGTAAAGAAAGAAAGAGGAAGTTGAGAAAGGAAATGACCTTAAAAAAATTAATAAATTCATTCAAATGATAATTAATATATGAAATGATGATATGATATATGATAACTATAAATACAGTACAGAGGAAGAAAAAAGACAAAAGGAGAAAAAAAGCCAAAAGCAAAAAAAAAAAAAAAAAAAAAAACATCAAACAAAAAAGGCAAACAAGACTTGAAAAAAATGCTTAAAAATTAAAAATAATTCTGAAACATAATTTTTAATATGTGATTGTGATAATTATAAATGTTTTTTTTCCCTGAGATTTTTCTTTTTCCCCCAGCTTAAAGAAATAATTTCCTACATCTTTTAATTTCCTGCAATTTGTGGAGCATTTCACAGCAAGTTATTAATTGTCTTTTCCCCTGTGTTTTAGACTTTTTAATACTTATCAAAAGGCATATCTGAAAGCAGCACAAGAAAAGCAATGTTGCTCCAGGTTTCAAAGGGTTAAACATTAGGGGAGTGAGGGTTAAATCATTGCAATTTGAGATTAAATATCGCAAATTTTATCCATCTCATCTAGAAATGATGAAATAAAAGTTTTTGGTTTTGTTTCTCCACTCAGCCCAGAACATTTTGTTGTCTAGACCTCGGATAGTCATAATGGATTCATAAGAAATACTCAGGAAGGGATATCAGGTTGGCATTTGAAGTGTCTTGTGTGGTGAGTTGTGATCTATAAAGGAGAACAAATGGAGCAGCTGGAGAGGATGTGAGGTTTCGGTGCGGGGGGGGGGGTCAGTGACTGGTCATGAGTGGGCTGGGACTTCACACACACTGTTGAGTTGAGGGTGAGTCAGTACTCAAGCGGCAGACAGAGAAATGAAAGTATCAGAGCGCAGAGCTGAGGCGTGTGAGGCAACATGGACAGGGTGCACTTTCTGCCTCAAAACATGCAGGCCATCAGTCACCACCACCTTATACTGTATATTTACAGCAGAGTACTTTTTCAAACTTAAGAGTGGATACTTTGCTTTAGTACCAGTAACAGCCACAGTGACTAACCTGTTTGCCTAAAAATGCGTAAGCTTCAGGAAACTGCATTATTCACATCCTGACCACTGGCCGTTTAATCAAAATAAAAACAATTCAAAAGAACTAGAATTACCGCTTTGTGGTCATATGCCTCCAGGAAAGTTCCAGTTACACATGTGTGTGAAAACAGAGATGCTTCACACACATCTTCACCCGGCAGCACAGAACATCTAAACAGTCAGCACAGTTTCAAGGTGGACAGCCAGTATCTGCCCAGATGTCTCCCTCCCTGACCTTGACCTTTCATGATCAAAATCAGTCCGTTTATTCTTGAGTCCACTTGGACATTTATGCCAAATTTAAGGAAACTTGAGATATTTCGTTGACAAGAATGGGATGGATGGTTGGATTAACGACAAAAACATTCTTGACTAATTTCATTTATTTTTTATTTTTTTATATATGTATGTGTATGTATGTTTGTGTGTGTGTGTGTGTGTGTGTGTGTGTGTGTGTGTGTGAGTGCGCATGTGTGCTTTACATCCTTTTTGATCTCCAGGCAATTTTCTTGCAACTTTTTACTAATTTCTTGCCAATTCTTTTGTGCAATTTCTTGTTAAATTACTCATTGCCCACTCATTAATTTTAAGAAATCAAACCAATTTCACAGGTTTCAAAGGGTTAAAGTGAAAAATCTGAGGTATAACCAGCCAACAACAGAAGAATTGAGAAGGACCAATTGATCTGTGTGAACCTACAGTTGGCATTAATTTCCTTCCCTGACACAGATTGCATTTTAAAAGTTGGTGTAAATGGAGTAGAAAATAGAGGCTATCTGGGCCTCTGCTATGCAGATTTTGTCTATTCTTTCATTGATCTGTGAGTAACCCTACTTTATGTATATGCACTAATACATATCTGGTTTAATATCATCCCTCTATTCCA
>NW_024648751.1:0-288 GCF_008729295.1 Plectropomus leopardus
CACAATTTGAATCCAATAACTGTCAGGTTTTTTTTTTTTTGCCATGAGGCACTTTTTTTTTAGAAAAAAAAAAAAGAAAAAAAAAAAGAATTATTTTCAATATACTGCACACTCCAACCAAAGGCAAAAAACGTGTCTGGACATCCCGAATGAAAAACACACAGATTTACATTTTAAAACCATGAAATATATGAATTTAAAATATGAAAGGAGCTTTTATGTACTTTTATGTACTTTATAGTGATACCCTCTGGTGTCACTATAAAGTACAACCACATGAGGCCTTTA
>NW_024648752.1:0-208 GCF_008729295.1 Plectropomus leopardus
AAAAAAAGAAAATTAAAAAAAACCAAAGGAGATAAGTGCATAAGAATATAATAATTTTGTAAAATTATTTTAAATACTTAATTATGATAATAACAATTATAGTTTTCCCTGGCTTATTTCTTTTCTTCATAGATATTTTCCCCTTCCATTTAAAGAAATCTAAATGTACTAATTTCTTGCAATTAAAGGAACATTTCTCACCAAGCTG
>NW_024648753.1:0-284 GCF_008729295.1 Plectropomus leopardus
GTCGAGATCCGGTATGTAGTGGCTACACTAGTCTCGCTCTCCCGCTATCTTTTTAAAGAACACTACGCTTTCAACACCCCGATGCTTCAAAATACTCCGTGTTGACAAGCAAGTGAGTAAATCGACAAGATGACTTCTAAAACAGCTAAAAACACGAAAAAAGACGACGCTATAAAAGACTACACTCCTGCCGCATGTGGTAGCCCGTGTGTCGCTAGCATAGCCAGCCTGCTAGAGAAACACAGGGCGGCGATTTCAGCCGAGTTTAAAAAGGCTTTCACGTC
>NW_024648754.1:0-272 GCF_008729295.1 Plectropomus leopardus
TTCTAGCTTTGCTTGTCTCATTTTCACAGGGTTAGGTGCAATGTTAACACAATGGGACGAGTTACAAAAGGAAGCAAAGCTCATAGAAAAGACGTATGGGCAATGGCAGGAGGAATGGAAGCACTGGCCAGAACAATGAAGAGTGCTAACATTGCAAACAGGGATACCAGTTATGCCTCAAAAATATGGTCTGAACTGTCTACAGCACTATTTGGTCAGGATAACCCAAAAAACTGTCACTGGCTCTGGGTCATATGGACCAAAAATCGTAA
>NW_024648755.1:0-404 GCF_008729295.1 Plectropomus leopardus
AAAGAGAACAAAATAAAATACAAGAGAAACAGCACAATACTTAAAGTCGAGGTGAGTCAGGTGAGCTAGAAGTATAGTATGTCAAAAAATGTCAAATTATTACATGTCCAAAAACCACATTGTATAGTATAGACAAGTCATTCTATAGAGTGTTGAAAAAACATCCAAAAAAAAAACATTCCAAAAATATAGTAATATAGCATGTCAACCAAAGCAACAAAAAACATCATAGTATAGTATGTCAAAAAATGTAAAAAACAAAACAGCTGAAAACCATAGTATAGCATGTCGACACACATCATAGCATAGCATGTCAAAAAAATAACCAAAAACATCTTTATACAGTATGTTGCAAAATTGACTGTAAAAAGGATACCCTTTAGTGTGTCGAAAAATGTCAAAAT
>NW_024648756.1:0-225 GCF_008729295.1 Plectropomus leopardus
AAAACGTCAAAAAAGTGATCTCTCCAAATGTTACAAAACTCACACAGCAGCATGTTTAGGCAGTTTGTAGTATAGTCGGTTGAAAAAACAGTCCAAAAAGTCAATATTTTGAGCGTTTTGAAACAAAGTAAAATTTCGCCAAAACAAAGCAAGGCTATAGCACAGGGAAAAACGTCAAAAAAGTGATCTCTCCAAATGTTACAAAACTCATACAGCAGCATGTTT
>NW_024648757.1:0-201 GCF_008729295.1 Plectropomus leopardus
CTGCGTCTGGCTGTTGGAGGCAGATCTGTTGGCATGCTGACCCCCACGCCAGGATTGACCCAGTGGACCAGTCTATGTGCGGATTGTGACGACGGAGCCACGGGTATCCGAGGATCAGGGGTAAGCTGGGAGACTTCAGGACGTGGAACTGGAGGGTCTCGTGATGTTTCCCCGACAGGAGCATGGAAATGGGGGTGGTCT
>NW_024648758.1:0-464 GCF_008729295.1 Plectropomus leopardus
CCTTTGCCCTGCGCCATTGGAATACAGCACCACAAATCATGCAAGCCATGAACAGGATCGCTGGCTAACGAGCAGCGCAACAAGGCAAGTCTTCTTGTGTCAATGAGAAAGTGAGCAATTTTGTGGGAGAATTTGACTGCTCTAAAGCGTGTATTTATTACTGGAGTTAGTTATTCTGTCAACACAGCATCTGTCAGCAAAGTGGGAAGCGACGAGGATGGGATTCGAACCCACGCGTGCAGAGCACAATGGATTAGCAGTCCATCGCCTTAACCACTCGGCCACCTCGTCTCCGTACCATAGCTGCTAAGGTGACCACGTGACGTGGTATGATAGAAAGCAATCAAAAGTTACCCTTCCTTGAGTGTCCTTGGAATGCAATATGCCAGTGTTTACTGGGGAATTAGCTCAAGTGGTAGAGCGCTCGCTTAGCATGCGAGAGGTAACGGGATCGATGCCCGTAT
>NW_024648759.1:0-414 GCF_008729295.1 Plectropomus leopardus
TCTCCCTCTCAGGTGCAGAGAGGGAGTAGAGGCGACCCTTAGGAGGTGCTGACCCGGGGAGGAGATCAATGGCACAGTCATAGGGCCGGTGAGGAGGCAGAGAAGTGGCCCTTGACTTGTTGAACACCTCCCTGAAGTCGTTGTATTCGGGCGGCACCCCGGAGAGTTCTGGAACGGACCCGGTCCTGGAGACGGGTCTAGCTGCGTCTGGCTGTTGGAGGCAGATCTGTTGGCATGCTGACCCCCACGCCAGGATTGACCCAGTGGACCAGTCTATGTGCGGATTGTGACGACGGAGCCAGGGGTATCCGAGGATCAGGGGTAAGCTGGGAGACTTCAGGACGTGGAACTGGATGGTCTCGTGATTTTTCCCCGACAGGAGCATGGAAATGGGGGTGGTCTGATGAGTGACGG
>NW_024648760.1:0-858 GCF_008729295.1 Plectropomus leopardus
GTTGTCTCCACCTGCAACAGTCCTACATTTCATCAAATCTTTTCACCATGGCCAATGAGACAGAGGACATAATGCATTTGTGTGCATTTGTAAATGGCTAAGATGTGGTTTCAGACAACCAGGTTCTAATCATAATCGATCAGAGACAAGGAAAATTCATCATTAACCACATCTTATGAGTCATTTATGTTGTCTACACCTGCAACAGTCCTACATTTCATCAAATCTTTTCACCATGGTCGATGAGACAGAGGACAAAATGCATTTGTGGGCAATTGTTCATGGATGGCGAAGATGTGGTTTCAGACAGCTCAGGTTCTAATCATAATCGATCAGAGAAAAGACCAATTCATCATTAACCACATCTTATGAGTCATTTATGTTGTCTACACCTGCAACAGTCCTACATTTCATCAAATCTTTTCACCACGTCAATGAGACAGAGGACATAATGCATTTGTGTGCATTTCTAAATGGCTAAGATGTGGTTTCAGACAACCAGGTTCTAATCATAATCGATCAGAGAGGAGGAAAATTCATCATTAACCACATCTTATGAGCCATTTTTTCTGTCTAAATCCGCAACAGTCCTACATTTCACCATGACTTTGGTTAGTTCTTTTGAACTTAATGTCATTAGTCAGATTTTAAGATCAGAACTGAATTATGTTTTCTTTTTACATGGTCCTAAGCCTCACCTGTAGGATGTACATTTTGCTCTTACATTAGTTCCCTATCTGCTGCACAACAGAAGCATTTCTAGACTGTTCTAAATGAATGGTTGAAATGTAGTTTTACACAGTGGGGATTTTCATCATAGTCGATGAGACAGAGGACAAAATGCATTTGTGGGCAATT
>NW_024648761.1:0-1380 GCF_008729295.1 Plectropomus leopardus
TTGCATTTTGGGTCATTTTTTCCACATTCAATATTTTTGTGTTTTTTGCCGTTTTTGCAACATTATATGCCATGGCGTGTCTTCGCAAGCTATTTTAAACAATTTTCAGCTATATTAAGCTGTTTTTGGGACATGTCATTTTTTGACATTTTGCCTTACTATAGCCTTGCATTTTGGGTCGTTTTTTCAACATTCAATATTTTTGTGTTTTTGGCCGTTTTTGCAATATTCTGCGCCATGGCATGTCTTGACATGCTATTTTATGCAGTATTCAGTAGTCTTTACCTGTTTTGGGGTCATGTCATTTTTTGACATTTTTGCCTTACTATAGCCTTGCATTTGGGGTCGTTTTTTCCACATTCAATATTGTATTGTTCTTGGCCGTTTTTGCAACATTATATGCCATGGCGTGTCTTTGCAAGCTCTTTTAAACAATTTTCAGCTGTTTTAAGCTGTTTTTGGGACATGTCATTTTTTGACATTTTTGCCTTACTATAGCCTTGCATTTTGGGTCATTTTTTCCACATTCAATATTATAGTGTTTTTTGCCGTTTTTGCAACATTATATG
Source organism: Plectropomus leopardus (assembly GCF_008729295.1). Taxonomy (NCBI): domain Eukaryota; kingdom Metazoa; phylum Chordata; class Actinopteri; order Perciformes; family Serranidae; genus Plectropomus; species Plectropomus leopardus. The sequence goes on from NW_024648761.1 coordinate 570, forward strand.
CCATGGCGTATCTTCGCAAGCTATTTTAAACAATTTTCAGCTGTTTTAAGCTGTTTTTGGGACATGTCATTTTTTGACATTTTGCCTTACTATAGCCTTGCATTTTGGGTCATTTTTTCCACATTCAATATTGTATTGTTTTGGGCCTTTTTTGCAACATTCCATACTTTGGCATGTGTCGACAAGCTATTTTATACAGCTTTCAGCTGTTTTAAGCTGTTTTTGGAACATGTCATTTTTTGACATTTTGCCTTACTATAGCCTTGCATTTTGGGTCGATTTTTTCCAAATTCAATATTATACTGTTTTTGGCTGTTTTTGCAACTTTCTATGCCATGGCATGTGTCGGCAAGCTATTATATACAGTTTTCAGCTGTTTTAAGCTGTTTTTGGGACATATCATTTTTTGACATTTTTGCCTTACTATAGCCTTGCATTTTGGGTCATTTTTTCAACATTCAATATTTTTTTGTTTTTGGACGTTTTTGCAACTTTCTATGCCATGGCGTGTCTTAGCAAGCTATTTTAAACAATTTTCAGCTGTTTTAAGCTGTTTTTGGGACATGTCATTTTTTGACATTTTTGCCTTACTATAGCCTTGCATTTTGGGTGGGTTTTTTTCTACATTCAATATTATAGCGTTTTTTGGTGTTTTTGCAACATTATATGCCATGGCATGTCTTTGCAAGCTATTTTAAACAATTTTCAGCTGTTTTAAGCTGTTTTTGGAACATGTCATTTTTTGACATTTTTGCCTTACTATAGCCTTGCATTTTGGATCGTTTTTTTCCAAATTCAATATTATACTGTT
>NW_024648762.1:0-425 GCF_008729295.1 Plectropomus leopardus
CTGGATGCGGTCAGTTTCCAAGAGAGAATTCGTGCTTCCCGGATCTCCGTCGCGCAGGCGAAGGACAAGGCGGCGAAGACGGGCGTAGGACAACTGGGACAGACGGGCCGTCTCGGTCTCGCTTGGGATGGGGCCGGCACGGCAGGAGTGCGGAGGGGGTGTTACGCCCTCGCGCGCTAAGCCCTCCCAGCCGTAGAGGCGAACCCGCTGGCCGAAGGAACCGCCCGCCCAAAACTCCGGCGCTACGCCGGACGGCGGGGGCCCTCCAAGGACAGGTCACGTATGCCAGTCGGTCGGTGTGACCGCAGAGAGGCGGCGCCGGTGGTGCCGGTGTCACAGCTTAATCCAGACAGACCGCCTCAAAACCATGGACACAGAGGGGGAAGCAAGCTTCTTTCCTTTTTTTAGCTAGACCCAACTTACAT
>NW_024648763.1:0-245 GCF_008729295.1 Plectropomus leopardus
ACCAAAAGTGGCCCACTAGGCGGCTCGCATTCCACGCCCGGCTCCAATCCAGCGAGCCGGGCTTCTTACCCATTTAAAGTTTGAGAATAGGTTGAGATCGTCTCGGCCCCAAGACCTCTAATCATTCGCTTTACCAGATAAAACTGCGAGACTCTGAGCGCCAGCTGTCCTGAGGGAAACTTCGGAGGGAACCAGCTCCTAGATGGTTCGATTAGTCTTTCGCCCCTATACCCAGGTCGGACGAC
>NW_024648764.1:0-272 GCF_008729295.1 Plectropomus leopardus
TGCCTCTGTACACCAGCAGTGCTCTGTTGAAGTCATTGTCCTTTTTCCCCACAACTCGTTGATGTGTACAGTATGTTTGGTCTCCCCGTTGGCCTGGGGGTACCAGGGGCTGCTCGTGATGTGCCTGAACCGGTACTCCTTCGCAAACTGCTTGAACTGTTCTGATGAAAACTGCGGTCCGTTATCTGATATCACAGTCTCTGCAGTTCCATGTCTAGCAAGGGTCTCTTTAACAGCACTGATAGTGACCTCTGCCGACATGTATTTGAGTT
>NW_024648766.1:0-257 GCF_008729295.1 Plectropomus leopardus
GAAGAGCCGCTAAATAGCGATAAAGTTTGCATTTATCTATTTATGCAGTTATTGGTCCTGATAAATACCGTGCATCCCTAAACTAAACCCATACTGTATCTACCCTATATTTATTTCTATCTACTGAATATTACAATAATTTCAACATATTGAAATGAATACATTATGATACTATGTGTTAACAATTGGAGTACTTATCATTTAATATCTTTGTCTGATACCATTAACCTGTGTTGGAGAGAGAGGACAAAGTGACG
>NW_024648767.1:0-309 GCF_008729295.1 Plectropomus leopardus
ATGGGCAAGAAATTTGCTCCAGCATACGTTGATATTTTTATGGCCTCGTGAGAGACTGCAGCTTTGGACAAATGTGATTAAAAAAAAAACCCTTGCATTATTATAGATACCTTGATGACATTTGGGGCATTTGGACCTATTCTGAGGATGAATTTGCTGCTTTTCTGGACACCTTAAACAATCACAAGACCTCTATCAAATTAAAAGCCACAACACATCGTAATTCGGTTAATTTTTTGGACACAACCACATTTAAAGGCCCCAAATTTACACTACACAATCCATTGGATGTTGAAGTTCACTTTAAGG
>NW_024648768.1:0-249 GCF_008729295.1 Plectropomus leopardus
AATATACTTCTATGAATTAAAGTCATGAACTGAAATACACACATCAAACCCAAACGATAAATTACAGTATAAACATTAGCAACTAACATGTTAGGCTAAATGCTAACAACGGCCAGCCAAACGCTAGCTTAGAAGGCTAACGGCGTTAGCTTAAATGCTAACCGGCAATGCTAACCGGCGATGCTAACCGCGAGCTAGCGGTGCTAATCGGGAGTAGTCAACCACAGTATCTCACACTCAACAGTCTCA
>NW_024648769.1:0-212 GCF_008729295.1 Plectropomus leopardus
ACAGCAACACCTGCACCTGAGACTACAGCAACACCTGCAACTACAACTACACCAACACCTGCAACTGACACTACAGCAACACCTGCAACTGCAACTACAGCAACACCTGCAACTACAACTACAGCAACACCTGCACCTGAGACTACAGCAACACCTGCAACTGACACTACAGCAACACCTGCAACTACAACTACAGCAACACCTGCACCTGA
>NW_024648770.1:0-210 GCF_008729295.1 Plectropomus leopardus
GCAGAACCTGGATTAACAGACACAAAGGGAGGTTCAGAGAGAGATTTTTCTTTTTACGTAAATCTGTATGTACAGTCATTACATTAGACAACTTTCAAATCAAAAATAAGCTAGCGCATTGCCCTCAAGTTACTACAAAGTTTCACTTAGTCATGCAAAATTGAAAAAAAAAAAAGTCATACCATTGTCTGACGTTCAAAACTGCATAGA
>NW_024648771.1:0-400 GCF_008729295.1 Plectropomus leopardus
GGGGCAGCCTCCTGCTCTCCACCCTGTGGGCCTGAGGTGGACGGCTGGGGGGTGGAGCTCCTCTCTGGCGGGGCAGCGTTCACCTGATGGCCGGAGGGGGACGGCTGAGGACTGGAGCTCCTCTCTGGCTGAACAGGGTGCACCTGTGAGCAGGGGTGGGGAAAAGAAAAGGTTTTCTACATGTCTTGCAATAAAAACATGGATGATTTGGCACAGATTCACAAATGTCAAAAATCAGAATTTAAATTTTTCATTCAGTCGAAAATCATTTTGAATTCAAGCCTACACCAACTAAACAGAATCAAACCGAGTCTTGAGGCTCCTTTAAGATTCCCATCCTTACCTGTGAGCCAGAGGTGGAGGGCTGGGGTCTGGAGGCCGGGGGCTCCTCGCTGGATCC
>NW_024648772.1:0-1251 GCF_008729295.1 Plectropomus leopardus
GCCTATTTTTCGACATACTGAATTTTGGTGTTTTTAGCCTTTTTTTTTGCAACTTTCTATGCTATGGTGTGTTTCTGAGGGGTATTTTATGTGGTGTAAAGTTGTTTTTAGCTGTTTTGGGGACATGTCATATTTTGACATTTTTGCCATACTATAGCCTTGCATTTTTGTTTTCATTTTTTCGACATACTAAATTTTGGTGTTTTTAGCCTTTTTTTGCAACTTTCTATGCTATGGCGTGTTTCGGAGGGGTATTTTATGTGGTTTAAAGTTGTTTTTAGCTGTTTTTGGGACAGGTCATATTTTGACATTATTGCCATACTATAGCCTTGCTTTTTTTTTTTGGCCTTTTTTTCGACATACTGAATTTTGGTGTTTTGGACTATTGTTGCAACTCTCTATGCTATGCCGTGTTTCGAAAGGTTATTTAATGTGGTTTGAAGTGCTTTTTAGCTGGTTTTTGGGACAGGTCATTTTTTGACAATTTTGCCATACTATAGCCTTGCTTTTTTTTTCATTTTTTCGACATACTGAATTTTGGTGTTTTTAGCCTTTTTTTACAACTTTCTATGCTATGCCGTGTTTCGCAGCAGCATTTTATGTGGTTTAAATTTGTTTTTAGCTATTTTTTGGACAGGTCATATTTTGACATTTTTTCCATACTATAGCCTTGCTTTTTTTTTGGCCTATTTTTCGACATACTGAATTTTGGTGTTTTTAGCCTTTTTTTTGCAACTTTCTATGCTATGGCGTGTTTCGGAGGGGTATTTTATGTGGTTTAAAGTTGTTTTTAGCTGTTTTTGGGACAGGTCATATTTTGACATTATTGCCATACTATAGCCTTGCTTTTTTTTGTCATTTTTTCAAAATACTGAATTTTGGTGTTTTTAGTCTTTTTTTGCAACTTTCTGTGCTATGGCGTGTTTCAGAAGGTTATTGAATGTGGTTTGAAGTGGTTTTTAGCTGTTTTTGGGACATGTTATATTTTGACATTTTTGCCATACTATAGCCTTGATTTTTTTTGTCATTTTTTCGACATACTGAATTTTTGTGTTTTTAGCCTTTTTTTGCAACTTTCAATGCTATGGCGTGTTTCGGAAGGTTATATGATGTGGTATGAAGTGGTTTTTAGCTGTTTTTGGGACATATCATATTTTGACATTTTTGCCATACTATAGCCTTGCTTTTTTTTGTCATTTTTTCAACATACTAAATTTCGGTGTTTTTAGCCTTTTTTTTGCAACTTTCAAT
>NW_024648773.1:0-211 GCF_008729295.1 Plectropomus leopardus
AGAGATGGGCGAACGCCGTTCGGAAGGGTGGGGCGATGGCCTACGTCGCCCCCGGCCGATCGAAAGGGAGTCGGGTTCAGATCCCCGAATCTCGAGTGGCGGAGATAGGCGCCGCGAGGCGTCCAGTGCGGTAACGCAAACGATCCCGGAGAAGCTGGCGGGACCCCCGGGGAGAGTTCTCTTTTCTTTGTGAAGGGCAGGGCGCCCTGGA